>NC_084635.1:7003446-7303446 GCF_033978795.1 Nerophis ophidion
AATATTTCAAAAATCCTATATAAATATATTTATTGAACAATACTTCAACACAATATGAGTGTAAGTTCATAAACTGTGAAAAGAAATGAAAACAATGCAAAATTCATGGTAGACAGCTAGATTTTTTTGTGGACATGTTCCATAAATATTGTCGTTAAAGATGTCTTTTTTTGTGAAGAGGTGTTTAGGTCACGTCCAACCGGTAGGAGGCCACGGGGAAGACCCAGGACACGTTGGGAAGACTATGTCTCCCGGCTGGCTTGGGAACGCCTCGGGATCCCCCGGGAAGAGCTAAACGAAGTGGCTGGGGTGAGGGAAGTCTGGGTTTCCCTGCTTAGGCTGCTGCCCCCGCGACCCGACCTCGGATAAGCGGAAGATGATGGATGGATGGACAATGTTTATCAGTTTGAACATCAAATATGTTGTCTTTGTAGCATATTCAACTAAATATGGGTTGAAAAGGATTTGCAAATCATTGTATTCCGTTTATATTTACATCTAACACAATTTCCCAAATCATTTGGAAACGGGGTTTGTATATGTTTGGAATAGTTGTTGTGGTCTCAAAAAAAAAAAAAAAAAGAATCCAAATACAGATCAGTAAAAAATCCCTTTTTAATAACCAAAAATCACTGGAGAAAATAACTCAGTGGTAACGAAAAAAATCAGCCCCAGGAAAACCGGGTCAAAAGTCTGTCCTCCACTTGAAGAAATACAAAAAACAGGAATTATAAAAGGGTTCAGGGCAAAGGTGAGCCCCAGAAGTGTTATTTGTGTAATGATTGTAAAATTGGACTTTCACACATTTGTGTCTAAATGTTATTTTTTTAACCTAAGGTATTTTACACCCACATGCTATCTTTTTTTTCATTTTCATTTAACGTTAAAATTTGCATCGGACTGAATTTTTTTTTTCCTTTTAAAAGTGGATTCTACAGCAGGCAAGGGACAAACTGGCACTGGCTGGGTGGAGATCCGGGGTTTAAGTCAGGTGGTTGATTAGAAACAGGTGGGCTGGGATGACTGGCAGCACACCTGCACCTGATGACCAGGTGTGGGACTTGCAGACACAAGAGGAAAAAAAAAAAAAAAGGCAGGATAACCGCCCTCATGACAAATAGTACTGTCAAGCAATTACATTTTTAATTACATTAATCTAAGGTTCTTTATAAGATGAATTTTAAATAGTCACAATTAAATAGAACATTGTAATCAGTATAATGGCTTTTATTTTATTTTTTTGGGGGAGCAAAAAGACACAAAAAAGAAGGGAATATATAAATGAATGAAGGGTTTATTTTGAGCCATGCAAACAAAACTAAAGAATGACATAAAATACAAAATAAATATATATATATACATTATTTTTACACCTACATTGAAAACATTACATGTGACTAATCTTTTGTAGATGTCAAGATTGGCGCAAAAGGGAGTGGGAAGAAGTAAACTTATTAGGTCCCACCCTTATACATATACAATATATATATATATATATATATATATATATATATGTATATATATATATACAATATATAATACAATAATATATATAATATAATTCATTCAGTGGTTGCTGCGTAGATGCTATATATCAGGGGTGTCAAACTCAAATACAGAGTGGGCCAAAATTTTAAACTGAACAAAGCCGCGGGCCAATTTTGAACAAATTAACCTTTTAATAGGGACCCAAACAGGTTTTGCATTAAATATTGAACAAGCAAGGCTTATATAACTTTAGTGACATGCAAAATCCAGTTTCAAATAATAATAATAATAATTTAAAAAAATATCAATGACATATCAAAGCAAATGTAAATAAAAATGTAATGCCTTTTTTTCTATTTGCAATCGCCTGAGGTAAATATCACATTTTTTTCCCACAGGCTAATAATACATTGGAAAATAAAATAACAATAATGAATGAACCAAACTGTTACGTCTGTTCGGCATTGTGATGCCGGGTTCGATTCCCTCGAGGATGCGTCAAGTGAACACAGCAAAGGTAAGAATATAAACAATTTATGTAACGAAAATGATCTATGAAACAAAACACTGGTGCTAATAAAAAGGCAAACCAAAGACGCTAGCAAAAAAGCTAGGACATACAACAATGAGAACTAAACTGGCACATAGACACATTAAAGAGAAAAACAAAACATACAGCATGAGAGCTGGAATAAACAAATGGCCGAGCGTGAAAAGCTAGCGAGAATATACGTACGATGTAGAGTGCAGGCGTAACTTGTTGCGTGAAAGCAAATTATGAACCCAGCTGAACAAACAAAAGAGGACGGCTTATAAAGTGACGGTGATTGTCTGTAGCAGGTGTGCGGGGCCGTGAGCAGCAGGTGAACTGATGAGTAACCATGGTAATGACTAAACAGGAAGTATGAGGGTAGAACGACGGAGTGAATAAAAATGCAACAAACTATAATATGGGAAGATCGGAGTACGGATCTTAACACAAACATTCAAGCCTTGAAGTAGCAAGAGAAAATGCATGAATAAAATCGTTAATTATTGGTCAGTTTGCTGGAAGTTTCCCGGTAGAGCTAGTGCTGAAAGGGGTTCTGGGTATTTGTTCTGTTGTGTTACAGTGACGAAATGTGTTTGTCATTCTTGTTTGGTGTAGGTTCACAGTGTGGCGTATATTTGTAACACTGCTAAAGTTGTTTATACGGCCACCCTCAGTGTGACCTGTATGGCTGTTGACCAAGTATGCCTTGCATTCACTGTGTGTGTGTGTAAAAGCCACAAATATTATGTGACACGCTGTTAGTATGGAGGAAAAGCGGACGTGACGACAGGTTGTAGAGAACGCTAAAGGCAGTGCCTTAAATGCACGCCCCCAATATAGTTGTCCAGGTGGAAATCGGTAGAAATTCGGGAGAATGGTTGCCCCGGGAGATTTTCGGGAGGGGCACTGAACTTCGGGAGTCTACCGGGAAAATTAGGAGGGTTGGCAAGTATGAGTATTAGCGGTGAATGCGGTGTTACAGCGGCACCGACGCTGTATAACACCGGCGGGCCAGCTCTAATGCTAAATTGATATTGCCTCAAGGGCCAAATTAAATTACACGGCGGGCCAGAGTTTGACACCCATGCTATATATTATCTTTATATAATACATTTAAATTCACACACACTTACATATATACATATGCACACACACATATATCCACAACACACACATATATGTTTTTAAACATTAAAATCACACCGAACAAAACGTAACACTTTTGTTTTTGCTCCCATTTTTCTTGAGTTGAACTGAAAGATTTAAAACTTTTACTATGTACACAAACCTATTTCTCTCCAATATTGTCCAAAAATGTGTCTAAATCTGTGTTAGTGAGCATTTCTTCTTTGCCAAGATAATCCAACACTGATGACATGCCACACCTGTGAGGTGGGATTGATTATCCTGGCAAAGAAAGTTAAAAGTTAAAGTACCACTGATGGTCACAAACAAAATTAGGTGTGCTTAAATTATTCTCTGCATTTGACCCATGCCCTTGTTCAACCCCCTGGGAGGTGAGGGGAGCAGTGAGCAGCAGCGGTGGTCGCGCTTGGGAATCATTTTGGTGATTTGACCCTTATAAAATATTTCAAAAATCCTATATAAATATATTTATTGAATAATACTTCAACACAATATGAGTGTAAGTTCATAAACTGTGAAAAGAAATGAAAACAATGCAATATTCAGTGTTGACAGCTAGATTTTTTGTGGACATGTTCCATAAATATTGTTGTTAAAGATTTATTTTTTTGTGAAGAGGTGTTTAGGGCACGTCCAACCGGTAGGAGGCCACGGGGAAGACCCAGGACACGTTGGGAAGACTATGTCTCCCGGCTGGCCTGGGAACGCCTCGGGATCCCCCGGGAAGAGCTAGACGAAGTGGCTGGGGAGAGGGAAGTCTGGGTTTCCCTGCTTAGGCTGTTGCCCCCGCGACCCGACCTCGGATAAGCGGAAGAAGATGGATGGATGGATGGATGGATGGACAATGTTTATCAGTTTGAACATCAAATATGTTGTCTTTGTAGCATATTCAACTAAATATGGGTTGAAAATGATTTGCAAATCATTGTATTCTGTTTATATTTACATCTAACACAATTTCCCAAATCATTTGGAAACGGGGTTTGTATATGTTTGGAATAGTTGTTGTGGTCGAAAAAAAAAAAAAAAAAAAAAAGATTCCAAATACAGATCAGTAAAAAATCCCTTTTTAATAACCAAAAATCACTGGAGAAAATAACTCAGTGGTAACGAAAAAAATCAGCCCCAGGAAAACTGGGTCAAAAGTCCGTCCTCCACTTGAGGAAATGCAAAAAACAGGATTTATAAAAGAGTTCAGGGCAAAGGTCAGAGTAAGTGAGCCCCAGGAGTGTTATTTGTGTAATGATTGTAAAATTGGACTTTCACACATTTGTGTCTAAATGTTGTTTTTTTAACCTAAGGTATTTTACACCCACATGCTATCTTTTTTCATTTTCATTTAACGTTAAAATTTGCATAGGACTGACATTTTTTTTTTTCCTTTTGAAGATGGATTCTACAGCAGGCAAGGGACAAACTGGCACTGGCTGGGTGGAGAGCCGGGGTTTAAGTCAGGTGGTTGATTAGAAACAGGTGGGCTTTGATGACTGGCAGCACACCTGCACCTGATGACCAGGTGTGGGACTTGCAGACACAAGAGGAAAAAAAAAAAAAGGCAGGATAACCGCCCTCATGACAAATAGTACTGTCAAGCAATTACATTTTTAATTACATTAATCCAATATTCTTTATAAGATGAATTTTAAATAGTCACAATTAAATAGAACATTGTAATCAGTATAATGGCTTTTTTTTTTTTTTGGAGCAAAAAGACAAAAAAGAAGGAAATATATAAATGAATGAATGGTTTATTTTGAGCCATGCAAACAAAACAAAAGAATGACATAAAATACAAAATAAATATATATATATACATTATTTTTACACCTACATTGAAAACATTACATGTGACTAATCTTTTGTAGATGTCAAGATTGGCGCAAAAGGGAGTGGGAAGAAGTAAACTTATTAGGTCCCACCCTTATACATATACAATATATATATATATATATACAATATATAATACAATAATATATATAATATAATTCATTCAGTGGTTGCTGCGTAGATGCTATATATCAGGGGTGTCAAACTCAAATACAGAGTGGGCCAACATTTTAAACAGAACAAAACCGCGGGCCAATTTTGAACAAATTAACCTTTTAATAGGGACCCAAACATGTTTTGCATTAAATATTGAACAAGCAAGGCTTATATAACTTTAGTGACATGCAAAATCCAGTTTCAAATAATAATAATAACAATTTAAAAAAATATCAATGGCATATCAAATAAAATGTAAATAAAAATGTAATGCCTCTTTTTCTATTTGCAATCGCCTGAGGTAAATATCAATTTTTTTCCCACAGGCTAATAATACATTTGAAAATAAAATAACAATAATGAATGAACCAAACTGTTACGTCTGTTCGGCATTGTGATGCCGGGTTCGATTCCCTCGAGGATGCGTCAAGTGAACACAGCAAAGGTAAGAATATAAACAATTTATGTAACGAAAATGATCTATGAAACAAAACACTGGTGCTAATAAAAATGCAAACCAAAGACGCTAGCAAAAAAGCTAGGACACACAAAAATGAGAACTAAACTGGCACATAGACACATTATAGAGAAAAACAAAACATACAGCATGAGAGCTGGAATAAACAAATGGCTGAGCGTGAAAAGCTAGCGAGAATATACGTACGATGTAGAGTGCAGGCGTAACTTGTTGCGTGAAAGCAAATTATGAACCCAGCTGAACAAACAAAAGAGGACGGCTTATAAAGTGACGGCGATTGTCTGTAGCAGGTGTGCGGGGCCGTGAGCAGCAGGTGAACTGATGAGTAACCATGGTAATGACTAAACAGGAAGTATGAGGGTAGAACGACAGAGTGAATAAAAATGCAACAAACTATAATATGGGAAGATCGGAGTACGGATCTTAACACAAACATTCAAGCCTTGAAGTAGCAAGAGAAAATGCATGAATAAAACGTTAATTATTGGTCAGTTTGCTGGAAGTTTCCCGGTAGAGTTAGTGCTGAAAGGGGTTCTGGGTATTTGTTCTGTTGTGTTACAGTGACGAAATGTGTTTGTCATTCTTGTTTGGTGTGGGTTCACAGTGTGGCGTATATTTGTAACACTGCTAAAGTTGTTAATACGGCCACCCTCAGTGTGACCTGTGTGGCTGTTGACCAAGTATGCCTTGCATTCACTGTGTGTGTGTGTAAAAGCCACAAATATTATGTGACACGCTGTTAGTATGGAGGAAAAGCGGACGTGACGACAGGTTGTAGAGAACGCTAAAGGCAGTGCCTTAAATGCACGCCCCCAATATAGTTGTCCAGGTGGAAATCGGTAGATATTTAGTAGAAAAGTTGCCCCCAGGAGATTTTCGGGAGGGGCACTGAACTTCGGGAGTCTACCGGGAAAATTAGGAGGGTTGGCAAGTATGAGTATTAGCGGTGAATGCGGTGTTACGGCGGCACCGACGCTGTATAACACCGGCGGGCCAGCTCTAATGCTATGTTGATATTGCCTCAAGGGCCAAATTAAATTACACGGCGGGCCAGATTTGGCCCGCGGGCCAGAGTTTGACACCCATGCTATATATTATCTTTATATAATACATTTAAATTCACACACCCTTACATATATACATATGCACACACACATATACACACACACATATGTTTTTAAATATTAAAATCACACCGAACAAAACGCAACACTTTTGTTTTTGCTCCCATTTTTCTTGAGTTGAACTGAAAGATTTAAAACTTTTACTATGTGCACAAACCTATTTCTCTCCAATATTGTCCAAAAATGTGTCTAAATCTGTGTTAGTGAGCATTTCTTCTTTGCCAAGATAATCCAACACTGATGACATGTCACACCTGTGAGGTGGGATTGATTATCCTGGCAAAGAAAGTTTAAAGTTAAAGTACCACTGATGGTCACAAACACACTAGGTGGGCTTAAATTATTCTCTGCATTTGACCCATGCCCTTGTTCAACCCCCTGAGAGGTGAGGGGAGCAGTGAGCAGCAGCGGTGGTCGCGCTTGGGAATCATTTTGGTGATTTGACCCTTATAAAATATTTCAAAAATCCTATATAAATACATTTATTGAATAATACTTCAACATAATATGAGTGTAAGTTCATAAACTGTGAAAAGAAATGAAAACAATGCAAAATTCATGGTAGACAGCTAGATTTTTTGTGGACATGTTCCATAAATATTGTCGTTAAAGATTTCTTTTTTTGTGAAGAGGTGTTTAGGGCACCTCCAACCGGTAGGAGGCCACGGGGAAGACCCAGGACACGTTGGGAAGACTATGTCTCCCGGCTGGCCTGGGAACGCCTCGGGATCCCCCGGGAAGAGCTAGACGAAGTGGCTGGGGAGAGGGAAGTCTGGGTTTCGCTGCTTAGGCTGCTGCCCCCGCGACCCGACCTCGGATAAGCGGAAGAAGATGGATGGATGGACGATGTTTATCAGTTTGAACATCAAATATGTTGTCTTTGTAGCATATTCAACTGAATATGGGTTGAAAATGATTTGCAAATCATTGTATTCTGTTTATATTTACATCTAACACAATTTCCCAAATCATTTGGAAACGGGGTTTGTATATGTTTGGAATAGTTGTTGTGGTCTAAAAAAAAAAAAAAAAAAAGAATCCAAATACAGATCAGTAAAAAAACCCTTTTTAATAACCAAAAATCACTGGAGAAAATAACTCAGTGGTAACGAAAAAAATCAGCCCCAGGAAAACTGGGTCAAAAGTCTGTCCTCCACTTGAAGAAATACAAAAAACAGGAATTATAAAATGGTTCAGGTCAAAGGTCAGAGTAAGTGAGCCCCAGAAGTGTTATTTGTGTAATGATTGTAAAATTGGACTTTCACACATTTGTGTCTAAATGTTATTTTTTTAACCTAAGGTATTTTACACCCACATGCTATCTTTTTTCATTTTCATTTAACATTAAAATTTGCATAGGACTTAATTTTTTTTGTTTTTCATTTTAAAAGTGGATTCTACAGCAGGCAAGGGACAAACTGGCACTGCCTGGGTGGAGAGCCGGGGTTTAAGTCAGGTGGTTGATTAGAAACAGGTGGGCTTTGATGATTGGCAGCACACCTGCACCTGATGACCAGGTGTGGGACTTGCAGACACAAGAGGAAAAAAAAAAAAAGGCAGGATAACCGCCCTCATGACAAATAGTACTGTCAAGCAATTACATTTTTAATTACATTAATCTAAGGTTCTTTATAAGATGAATTTTAAATAGTCACAATTAAATAGAACATTGTAATCAGTATAATGGCTTTTATTTTTTTTGGAGCAAAAAGACACAAAAAAGAAGGAATATATAAATGAATGAAGGGTTTATTTTGAGCCATGCAAACAAAACTAAAGAATGACATAAAATACAAAATAAATATATATATATACATTATTTTTACACCTACATTGAAAACATTACATGTGACTAATCTTTTGTAGATGTCAAGATCGGTGAAAAAGGGAGTGGGAAGAAGTAAACTTATTAGGTCCCACCCTTATACATATACAATATATATATATATATATACAATATATAATACAATAATATATATAATATAATTTATTCAGTGGTTGCTGCGTAGATGCTATATATCAGGGGTGTCAAACTCAAATACAGAGTGGGCCAACATTTTAAACTGAACAAAGCCGCGGGCCAATTTTGAACAAATTAACCTTTTAATAGGGACCCAAACATGTTTTGCATTAAATATTGAACAAGTAGGGCTTATATAACTTTAGTGACATGCAAAATCCAGTTTCAAATAATAATAACAATAATTAAAACAAATATCAATGGCATATCAAACAAAATGTAAATAAAAATGTAATGCCTTTTTTTCTATTTGCAATCGCCTGAGGTAAATATCCATTTTTTTCCCACAGGCTAATAATACATTTGAAAATAAAATAACAATAATGAATGAACCAAACATTCAAGCCTTGAAGTAGCAAGAGAAAATGCATGAATAAAATCGTTAATTATTGGTCAGTTTGCTGGAAGTTTCCCGGAAGAGTTAGTGCTGCAAGGGGTTCTGGGTATTTGTTCTGTTGTGTTACGGTGCCGAAATGTGTTTGTCAATCTTGATCCGCCTCCGCTTGGGATGGTTTCCTGCTGGCTCCGCTGTGAACGGGACTCTCGCTGCTGTGTTGGATCCGCTTTGGACTGGACTCTCGCGACTGTGTTGGATCCATTGTGGATTGAACTTTCACAGTATCATGTTGGACCCGCTCGACATCCATTGCTTTCCTCCTCTCTAAGGTTCTCATAGTCATCATTGTCACCGACGTCCCACTGGGTCATTATTGTCACCGATGTCCCACTGGGTGTGAGTTTTCCTTGCCCTTATGTGGGCCTACCGAGGATGTCGTAGTGGTTTGTGCAGCCCTTTGAGACACCAGTGATTTAGGGCTATATAAGTAAACATTGATTGATTGATTGATTGATTCTTGTTTGGTGTAGGTTCCCAGTGTGGCGTATATTTGTAACACTGCTAAAGTTGTTTATACGGCCACCCTCAGTGTGACCTGTATGGCTGTTGACCAAGTATGCATTGCATTCACTGTGTGTGTGTGTGTGTGTGTGTGTGTGTGTGTGTGTAAAAGCCACAAATATTATGTGACACGCTGTTAGTATGGAGGAAAAGCGGACGTGATGACAGGTTGTAGAGAACGCTAAAGGCAGTGCCTTAAATGCACGCCCCCAATATAGTTGTCCAGGTGGAAATCGGTAGAAATTCGGGAGAATGGTTTCTTGAGTTGAACTGAAAGATTTAAAACTTTTACTATGTACACAAACCTATTTCTCTCCAATATTGTCCAAAAATGTGTCTAAATCTGTGTTAGTGAGCATTTCTTCTTTGCCAAGATAATCCAACACTGATGACATGCCCCACCTGTGAGGTGGGATTGATTATCCTGGCAAAGAAAGTTAAAAGTTAAAGTACCACTGATGGTCACAAACAAAATTAGGTGTGGTTAAATTTTTCTCTGCATTTGACCCATGCCCTTGTTCAACCCCCT
The DNA here is from genome assembly GCF_033978795.1 of Nerophis ophidion. Classification (NCBI taxonomy): domain Eukaryota; kingdom Metazoa; phylum Chordata; class Actinopteri; order Syngnathiformes; family Syngnathidae; genus Nerophis; species Nerophis ophidion. The sequence continues at coordinate 7,013,645 of NC_084635.1, forward strand.
GGGAGGTGAGGGGAGCAGTGAGCAGCAGCAGTGGTCGCGCTTGGGAATCATTTTGGTGATTTGACCCTTATAAAATATTTCAAAAATCCTATATAAATATATTTATTGAATAATACTTCAACACAATATGAGTGTAAGTTCATAAACTGTGAAAATAAATGAAAACAATGCAATATTCAGTGTTGACAGCTAGATTTTTTGTGGACATGTTCCATAAATATTGTTGTTAAAGATTTCTTTTTTTGTGAAGAGGTGTTTAGGGCACGTCCAACCGGTAGGAGGCCACGGGGAAGACCCAGGACACGTTGGGAAGACTATGTCTCCCGGCTGGCCTGGGAACGCCTCGGGATCCCCCGGGAAGAGCTAGACGAAGTGGCTGGGGAGAGGGAAGTCTGGGTTTCCCTGCTTAGGCTGTTGCCCCCGCGACCCGACCTCGGATAAGCGGAAGAAGATGGATGGATGGACGATGTTTATCAGTTTGAACATCAAATATGTTGTCTTGTAGCATATTCAACTGAATATGGGTTGAAAATGATTTGCAAATCATTGTATTCCATTTATATTTACATCTAACACAATTTCCCAACTCATTTGGAAACGGGGTTTGTATATGTTTGGAATAGTTGTTGTGGTCGAAAAAAAAAGGAATCCAAATGCAGATCAGTAAAAATTCTCTATTTAAAAACCAAAAATCACTGGAGAAAATAACTCAGTGGTAACGAAAAAAATCAGTCCCAGGAAAACTGGGTCAAAAGTCTGTCCTCCACTTGAAGAAATACAAAAAACAGGAATTATAAAAGGGTTCAGGGCAAAGGTCAGAGTAAGTGAGCCCCAGGAGTGTTATTTGTGTAATGATTGTAAAATTGGACTTTCACACATTTGTGTCTAAATGTTATTTTTTTAACCTAAGGTATTTTACACCCACATGCTATCTTTTTTTTCATTTTCATTTAACGTTAAAATTTGCATCGGACTGAATTTTTTTTTTCCTTTTAAAAGTGGATTCTACAGCAGGCAAGGGACAAACTGGCACTGGCTGGGTGGAGATCCGGGGTTTAAGTCAGGTGGTTGATTAGAAACAGGTGGGCTGGGATGACTGGCAGCACACCTGCACCTGATGACCAGGTGTGGGACTTGCAGACACAAGAGGAAAAAAAAAAAAAAAGGCAGGATAACCGCCCTCATGACAAATAGTACTGTCAAGCAATTACATTTTTAATTACATTAATCTAAGGTTCTTTATAAGATGAATTTTAAATAGTCACAATTAAATAGAACATTGTAATCAGTATAATGGCTTTTATTTTATTTTTTTGGGGGAGCAAAAAGACACAAAAAAGAAGGGAATATATAAATGAATGAAGGGTTTATTTTGAGCCATGCAAACAAAACTAAAGAATGACATAAAATACAAAATAAATATATATATATACATTATTTTTACACCTACATTGAAAACATTACATGTGACTAATCTTTTGTAGATGTCAAGATTGGCGCAAAAGGGAGTGGGAAGAAGTAAACTTATTAGGTCCCACCCTTATACATATACAATATATATATATATATATATATATATATATATATGTATATATATATATACAATATATAATACAATAATATATATAATATAATTCATTCAGTGGTTGCTGCGTAGATGCTATATATCAGGGGTGTCAAACTCAAATACAGAGTGGGCCAAAATTTTAAACTGAACAAAGCCGCGGGCCAATTTTGAACAAATTAACCTTTTAATAGGGACCCAAACAGGTTTTGCATTAAATATTGAACAAGCAAGGCTTATATAACTTTAGTGACATGCAAAATCCAGTTTCAAATAATAATAATAATAATTTAAAAAAATATCAATGACATATCAAAGCAAATGTAAATAAAAATGTAATGCCTTTTTTTCTATTTGCAATCGCCTGAGGTAAATATCACATTTTTTTCCCACAGGCTAATAATACATTGGAAAATAAAATAACAATAATGAATGAACCAAACTGTTACGTCTGTTCGGCATTGTGATGCCGGGTTCGATTCCCTCGAGGATGCGTCAAGTGAACACAGCAAAGGTAAGAATATAAACAATTTATGTAACGAAAATGATCTATGAAACAAAACACTGGTGCTAATAAAAAGGCAAACCAAAGACGCTAGCAAAAAAGCTAGGACATACAACAATGAGAACTAAACTGGCACATAGACACATTAAAGAGAAAAACAAAACATACAGCATGAGAGCTGGAATAAACAAATGGCCGAGCGTGAAAAGCTAGCGAGAATATACGTACGATGTAGAGTGCAGGCGTAACTTGTTGCGTGAAAGCAAATTATGAACCCAGCTGAACAAACAAAAGAGGACGGCTTATAAAGTGACGGTGATTGTCTGTAGCAGGTGTGCGGGGCCGTGAGCAGCAGGTGAACTGATGAGTAACCATGGTAATGACTAAACAGGAAGTATGAGGGTAGAACGACGGAGTGAATAAAAATGCAACAAACTATAATATGGGAAGATCGGAGTACGGATCTTAACACAAACATTCAAGCCTTGAAGTAGCAAGAGAAAATGCATGAATAAAATCGTTAATTATTGGTCAGTTTGCTGGAAGTTTCCCGGTAGAGCTAGTGCTGAAAGGGGTTCTGGGTATTTGTTCTGTTGTGTTACAGTGACGAAATGTGTTTGTCATTCTTGTTTGGTGTAGGTTCACAGTGTGGCGTATATTTGTAACACTGCTAAAGTTGTTTATACGGCCACCCTCAGTGTGACCTGTATGGCTGTTGACCAAGTATGCCTTGCATTCACTGTGTGTGTGTGTAAAAGCCACAAATATTATGTGACACGCTGTTAGTATGGAGGAAAAGCGGACGTGACGACAGGTTGTAGAGAACGCTAAAGGCAGTGCCTTAAATGCACGCCCCCAATATAGTTGTCCAGGTGGAAATCGGTAGAAATTCGGGAGAATGGTTGCCCCGGGAGATTTTCGGGAGGGGCACTGAACTTCGGGAGTCTACCGGGAAAATTAGGAGGGTTGGCAAGTATGAGTATTAGCGGTGAATGCGGTGTTACAGCGGCACCGACGCTGTATAACACCGGCGGGCCAGCTCTAATGCTAAATTGATATTGCCTCAAGGGCCAAATTAAATTACACGGCGGGCCAGAGTTTGACACCCATGCTATATATTATCTTTATATAATACATTTAAATTCACACACACTTACATATATACATATGCACACACACATATATCCACAACACACACATATATGTTTTTAAACATTAAAATCACACCGAACAAAACGTAACACTTTTGTTTTTGCTCCCATTTTTCTTGAGTTGAACTGAAAGATTTAAAACTTTTACTATGTACACAAACCTATTTCTCTCCAATATTGTCCAAAAATGTGTCTAAATCTGTGTTAGTGAGCATTTCTTCTTTGCCAAGATAATCCAACACTGATGACATGCCACACCTGTGAGGTGGGATTGATTATCCTGGCAAAGAAAGTTAAAAGTTAAAGTACCACTGATGGTCACAAACAAAATTAGGTGTGCTTAAATTATTCTCTGCATTTGACCCATGCCCTTGTTCAACCCCCTGGGAGGTGAGGGGAGCAGTGAGCAGCAGCGGTGGTCGCGCTTGGGAATCATTTTGGTGATTTGACCCTTATAAAATATTTCAAAAATCCTATATAAATATATTTATTGAATAATACTTCAACACAATATGAGTGTAAGTTCATAAACTGTGAAAAGAAATGAAAACAATGCAATATTCAGTGTTGACAGCTAGATTTTTTGTGGACATGTTCCATAAATATTGTTGTTAAAGATTTATTTTTTTGTGAAGAGGTGTTTAGGGCACGTCCAACCGGTAGGAGGCCACGGGGAAGACCCAGGACACGTTGGGAAGACTATGTCTCCCGGCTGGCCTGGGAACGCCTCGGGATCCCCCGGGAAGAGCTAGACGAAGTGGCTGGGGAGAGGGAAGTCTGGGTTTCCCTGCTTAGGCTGCTGCCCCCGCGACCCGACCTCGGATAAGCGGAAGAAGATGGATGGATGGATGGATGGATGGACAATGTTTATCAGTTTGAACATCAAATATGTTGTCTTTGTAGCATATTCAACTAAATATGGGTTGAAAATGATTTGCAAATCATTGTATTCTGTTTATATTTACATCTAACACAATTTCCCAAATCATTTGGAAACGGGGTTTGTATATGTTTGGAATAGTTGTTGTGGTCGAAAAAAAAAAAAAAAAAAAAAAGATTCCAAATACAGATCAGTAAAAAATCCCTTTTTAATAACCAAAAATCACTGGAGAAAATAACTCAGTGGTAACGAAAAAAATCAGCCCCAGGAAAACTGGGTCAAAAGTCCGTCCTCCACTTGAGGAAATGCAAAAAACAGGATTTATAAAAGAGTTCAGGGCAAAGGTCAGAGTAAGTGAGCCCCAGGAGTGTTATTTGTGTAATGATTGTAAAATTGGACTTTCACACATTTGTGTCTAAATGTTGTTTTTTTAACCTAAGGTATTTTACACCCACATGCTATCTTTTTTCATTTTCATTTAACGTTAAAATTTGCATAGGACTGACATTTTTTTTTTTCCTTTTGAAGATGGATTCTACAGCAGGCAAGGGACAAACTGGCACTGGCTGGGTGGAGAGCCGGGGTTTAAGTCAGGTGGTTGATTAGAAACAGGTGGGCTTTGATGACTGGCAGCACACCTGCACCTGATGACCAGGTGTGGGACTTGCAGACACAAGAGGAAAAAAAAAAAAAGGCAGGATAACCGCCCTCATGACAAATAGTACTGTCAAGCAATTACATTTTTAATTACATTAATCCAATATTCTTTATAAGATGAATTTTAAATAGTCACAATTAAATAGAACATTGTAATCAGTATAATGGCTTTTTTTTTTTTTTGGAGCAAAAAGACAAAAAAGAAGGAAATATATAAATGAATGAATGGTTTATTTTGAGCCATGCAAACAAAACAAAAGAATGACATAAAATACAAAATAAATATATATATATACATTATTTTTACACCTACATTGAAAACATTACATGTGACTAATCTTTTGTAGATGTCAAGATTGGCGCAAAAGGGAGTGGGAAGAAGTAAACTTATTAGGTCCCACCCTTATACATATACAATATATATATATATATATACAATATATAATACAATAATATATATAATATAATTTATTCAGTGGTTGCTGCGTAGATGCTATATATCAGGGGTGTCAAACTCAAATACAGAGTGGGCCAACATTTTAAACTGAACAAAGCCGCGGGCCAATTTTGAACAAATTAACCTTTTAATAGGGACCCAAACATGTTTTGCATTAAATATTGAACAAGCAAGGCTTATATAACTTTAGTGACATGCAAAATCCAGTTTCAAATAATAATAATAATAATTAAAAAAAATATCAATGGCATATCAAAGAAAATGTAAATAAAAATAGTAAGCCTTTTTTTCTATTTGCAATCGCCTGAGGTAAAAATCCATTTTTTTCCCACAGGCTAATAATACATTTGAAAATAAAATAACAATAATGAATGAACCAAACTGTTACGTCTGTTCGGCATTGTGATGCCGGGTTCGATTCCCTCGAGGATGCGTCAAGTGAACACAGCAAAGGTAAGAATATAAACAATTTATTTAACGGAAATGATCTATGAAACAAAACACTGGTGCTAATAAAAAGGCAAACCAAAGACGCTAGCAAAAAAGCTAGGACATACAACAATGAGAACTAAACTGGCACATAGACCCATTATAGAGAAAAACAAAACATACAGCATGAGAGCTGGAATAAACAAATGGCTGAGCGTGAAAAGCTAGCGAAAATATACGTACGATGTAGAGTGCAGGCGTAACTTGTTGCGTGAAAGCAAATTATGAACCCAGCTGAACAAACAAAAGACGACGGCTTATAAAGTGACGGTGATTGTCTGTAGCAGGTGTGCGGGGCCGTGAGCAGCAGGTGAACTGATGAGTAACCATGGTAATGACTAAACAGGAAGTATGAGGGTAGAACGACGGAGTGAATAAAAATGCAACAAACTATAATATGGGAAGATCGGAGTACGGATCTTAACACAAACATTCAAGCCTTGAAGTAGCAAGAGAAAATGCATGATTAAAACGTTAATTATTGGTCAGTTTGCTGGAAGTTTCCCGGAAGAGTTAGTGCTGCAAGGGGTTCTGGGTATTTGTTCTGTTGTGTTACGGTGCCGAAATGTGTTTGTCATTCTTGTTTGGTCTGGGTTCACAGTGTGGCGTATATTTGTAACACTGCTAAAGTTGTTTATACGGCCACCCTCAGTGTGACCTGTATGGCTGTTGACCAAGTATGCCTTGCATTCACTGTGTGTGTGTGTAAAAGCCACAAATATTATGTGACACGCTGTTAGTATGGAGGAAAAGCGGACGTGACGACAGGTTGTAGAGAACGCTAAAGGCAGTGCCTTAAATGCACGCCCCCAATATAGTTGTCCAGGTGGAAATCGGTAGAAATTTGGGACAATGGTTGCCCCGGGAGATTTTCGGGAGGGGCACTGAACTTCGGGAGTCTACCGGGAAAATTAGGAGGGTTGGTAAGTATGAGTATTAGCGGTGAATGCGGTGTTAACAGCGGCACCGACGCTGTATAACACCGGCGGGCCAGCTCTAATGCTAAATTGATATTGCCTCAAGGGTCAAATTAAATTACACGGCGGGCCAGATTTGGCCCGCGGGCCAGAGTTTGACACCCATGCAATATATTATCTTTATATAATACATTTAAATTCACACACACTTACATATATACATATGCACACACACATATATACACTACACACACATATATACACACACATATATGTTTTTAAATATTAAAATCACACCGAACAAAACGCAACACTATTGTTTTTGCTCCCATTTTTCTTGAGTTGAACTGAAAGATTTAAAACTTTTACTATGTACACAATATACCTATTTCTCTCCAATATTGTCCAAAAATGTGTCTAAATCTGTGTTAGTGAGCATTTATTATTTGCCAAGATAATCCAACACTGATGACATGCCACACCTGTGAGGTGGGATTGATTATCCTGGCAAAGAAAGTTAAAAGTTAAAGTACCACTGATGGTCACAAACAAAATTAGGTGTGGTTAAATTATTCTCTGCATTTGACCCATGCCCTTGTTCAACCCCCTGGGAGGTGAGGGGAGCAGTGAGCAGCAGCGGTGGTCGCGCTTTGGAATCATTTTGGTTATTTGACCCTTATAAAATATTTCAAAAATCCTATATAAATACATTTATTGAATAATACTTCAACACAATATGAGTGTAAGTTCATAAACTGTGAAAAGAAATGAAAACAATGCAAAATTCATGGTAGACCGCTAGATTTTTTGTGGACATGTTCCATAAATATTGTCGTTAAAGATTTCTTTTTTTGTGAAGAGGTGTTTAGGGCACGTCCAACCGGTAGGAGGCCACGGGGAAGACCCAGGACACGTTGGGAAGACTATGTCTCCCGGCTGGCCTGGGAACGCCTCGGGATCCCCCGGGAAGAGCTAGACGAAGTGGCTGGGGAGAGGGAAGTCTGGGTTTCCCTGCTTAGGCTGTTGCCCCCGCGACCCGACCTCGGATAAGCGGAAGAAGATGGATGGATGGACAATGTTTATCAGTTTGAACATCAAATATGTTGTCTTTGTAGCATATTCAACTGAATATGGGTTGAAAATGATTTGCAAATCATTGTATTCTGTTTATATTTACATCTAACACAATTTCCCAAATCATTTGGAAACGGGGTTTGTATATGTTTGGAATAGTTGTTGTGGTCTCAAAAAAAAAAAAAAAAAAAAGAATCCAAATACAGATCAGTAAAAAATCCCTTTTTAATAACCAAAAATCACTGGAGAAAATAACTCAGTGGTAACGAAAAAAATCAGTCCCAGGAAAACTGGGTCAAAAGTCTGTCCTCCACTTGAAGAAATACAAAAAAAGGGAATTATAAAAGGGTTCAGGGCAAAGGTCAGAGTAAGTGAGCCCCAGAAGTGTTATTTTTGTAATGATTGTAAAATTGGACTTTTACACATTTGTGTCTAAATGTTATTTTTTTAACCTAAGGTATTTTACACCCACATGCTATCTTTTTTCATTTTCATTTAACATTAAAATTTGCATAGGACTGAAATGTTTTTTTTTTTTCCTTTTAAAAGTGGATTCTACAGCAGGCAAGGGACAAACTGGCACTGGCTGGGTGGAGAGCCGGGGTTTAAGTCAGGTGGTTGATTAGAAACAGGTGGGCTTTGATGACTGGCAGCACACCTGCACCTGATGACCAGGTGTGGGACTTGCAGACACAAGAGGAAAACAAAAAAAAAGGCAGGAGAACCTCCCTCATGACAAATAGTAATGTCAAGCAATTACATTTTTAATTACATTAATCTAAGGTTCTTTATAAGATGAATTGTAAATAGTCACAATTAAATAGAACATTGTGATCAGTATAATGGCTTTTATTTTATTTGGAGCAAAAAGACACAAAAAAGAAGGAAATATATAAATGAATGAAGGGTTTATTTTGAGCCATGCAAACAAAACAAAAGAATGACATAAAATACAAAATAAATATATATATATACATTATTTTTACACCTACATTGAAAACATTACATGTGACTAATCTTTTGTAGATGTCAAGATCGGCTCAAAAGGGAGTGGGAAGAAGTAAACGTATTAGGTCCCACCCTTATACATATACAATATATATATATATATATATACAATATATAATACAATAATATCCATCCATCCATTTTCTGCCGCTTATTCCCGTTCGGGGTCGCGGGGGGCGCTGGCGCCTATCTCAGCTACAATCGGGCGGAAGGCGGGGTACACCCTGGACAAGTCGCCACCTCATCGCAGGGCCAACACAGATAGACAGACAACATTCACACTCACATTCAATATAATTTATTCAGTGGTTGCTGCGTAGATGCTATATATCAGGGGTGTCAAACTCAAATACAGAGTGGGCCAACATTTTAAACAGAACAAAACCGCGGGCCAAGGTTGAACAAATTAACCTTTTAATAGGGACCCAAACATGTTTTGCATTAAATATTGAACAAGTAAGGCTTGTATAACTTTAGTGACATGCAAAATCCAGTTTCTAATAATAATAATAATAATTAAAAAATATATCAATGGCCTATCAAATAAAATGTAAATAAAAATGTAATACCTTTTTTTCTATTTGCAATCGCCTGAGGTAAATATCACATTTTTTTTCCACAGGCTAATAATACATTTGAAAATAAAATAACAATAATGAATGAACCAAACATTCAAGCCTTGAAGTAGCAAGAGAAAATGCATGAATAAAACGTTAATTATTGGTCAGTTTGCTGGAAGTTTCCCGGAAGAGTTAGTGCTGCAAGGGGTTCTGGGTATTTGTTCTGTTGTGTTACGGTGCCGAAATGTGTTTGTCAATCTTGATCCGCCTCCGCTTGGGATGGTTTCCTGCTGGCTCCGCTGTGAACGGGACTCTCGCTGCTGTGTTGGATCCGCTTTGGACTGGACTCTCGCGACTGTGTTGGATCCATTGTGGATTGAACTTTCACAGTATCATGTTGGACCCGCTCGACATCCATTGCTTTCCTCCTCTCCAAGGTTCTCATAGTCATCATTGTCACCGACGTCCCACTGGGTGTGAGTTTTCCTTGCCCTTATGTGGGCCTACCGAGGATGTGGTAGTGGTTTGTGCAGCCCTTTGAGACACCAGTGATTTAGGGCTATATAAGTAAACATTGATTGATTGATTGATTGATTCTTGTTTGGTGTAGGTTCACAGTGTGGCGTATATTTGTAACACTGTTAAAGTTGTTTATACGGCCACCCTCAGTGTGACCTGTATGGCTGTTGACCAAGTATGCCTTGCATTCACTGTGTGTGTGTGTGTGTGTAAAAGCCACAATTATTATGTGACACGCTGTTAGTGTGGAGGAAAAGCGGACGTGACGACAGGTTGTAGAGAACGCTAAAGACAGTGCCTTAAATGCACGCCCCCAATATAGTTGTCCAGGTGGAAATCGGTAGAAATTCGGGAGAATGGTTGCCCCGGGAGATTTTCGGGAGGGGCACTGAACTTCGGGAGTCTACCGGGAAAATTAGGAGGGTTGGTAAGTATGAGTATTAGCGGTGAATGCGGTGTTACAGCGGCACCGACGCTGTATAACACCGGCGGGCCAGCTCTAATGCTAAATTGATATTGCCTCAAGGGCCAAATTAAATTACACGGCGGGCCAGAAATGGCCCGCGGGCCAGAGTTTGACACCCATGCTATATATTATCTTTATATAATACATTTAAATTCACACACACTTACATATATACATATGCACACACACATATATCCACAACACACACATACATGCACACACATGTATGTTTTTAAATATTAAAATCACATCAAACAAAACGCAACACTTTTGTTTTTGCTCCCATTTTTCTTGAGTTGAACTGAAAGATTTAAAACTTTTACTATGTACACAATATACCTATTTCTCTCCAATATTGTCCAAAAATGTGTCTAAACCTGTGTTAGTGAGCATTTATTATTTGCCAAGATAATCCAACACTGATGACATGGCACACCTGTGAGGTGGGATTGATTATCCTGGCAAAGAAAGTTAAAAGTTAAAGTACCACTGATGGTCACAAACAAAATTAGGTGGGCTTAAATTATTCTCTGCATTTGACCCATGCCCTTGTTCAACCCCCTGGGAGGTGAGGGGAGCAGCGAGCAGCAGCGGTGGTCGCGCTTGGGAATCATTTTGGTGATTTGACCCTTATAAAATATTTCAAAAATCCTATATAAATATATTTATTGAATAATACTTCAACACAATATGAGTGTAAGTTCATAAACTGTGAAAAGAAATGAAAACAATGCAATATTCAGTGTTGACAGCTAGATTTTTTGTGGACATGTTCCATAAATATTGATGTTAAAGATTTCTTTTTTTGTGAAGAAATGTTTAGAATTAAGTTGATGAATCCAGATGGATCTCTATTACAATCCCCAAAGAGGGCACAGTCAAAACTATTCTGAACCGATTCAGATGGCTCAGTGTTGTTTATAATATGTGGTTGCCGCTAACGAGGACCTTAATCAAACGAGGCTTCTTGTTCCATAGAAGCATATTCTTCCTAAGCTTAGGTATTTTTACATGTGAATAATATAAAAAAAGTCTATTATACAGCATTATTCACGTATGAATCAAATAAATACAGTCTATTAAACATTCAAGTACAGTCAAAACTATTCTGATTTGATTCTGATTCTGATGGCTCAGTGTTGTTTATAATGTGTGGTTGCTGCTAACGAAGACCTAATTAAACAAGGCTTCTTGTTCCATAGACGCGCATTCTTCCCAAGCTTAGGTATTTTTTTACATGTGAATAATATACATACAGTCTATTATACAGCATTATTCACATGTGAATAATATAAATACAGTCTATTATACAGCATTATTCACATGTGAATAATATAAATACAGTCTATTATACAGCATTATTCACATGTGAATAATATAAATACAGTCTATTATACAGCATTATTCACATCTGATAAATAAATACATCATTCACATGTGAATAATATAAATAAAGTCTATTATACAGCATTATTCACATGTAAATAATATAAATACAGTCTATTATACAGCATTATTCACAACTGATAAATAAATACATCATTATTCACATGTGAATAATATAAATAGTCTATTATACAGCATTATTCACATTTAAATAATATAAATACAGTCTATTATACAGCATTATTCACATGTAAATAATATAAATAAAGTCTATTATACAGCATTATTCACATGTGAATAATATAAATACAGTCTATTATACAGCATTATTCACATGTGAATAATATAAATACAGTCTATTATACAGCATTATTCACATGTGAATAATATAAATACAGTCTATTATACAGCATTATTCACATGTGAATAATATAAATACAGTCTATTATACAGCATTATTCACATGTAAATAATATAAATACAGTCTATTATACAGCATTATTCACATGTGAATAATATAAATAAAGTCTATTATACAGCATTATTCACATGTAAATAATATAAATACAATCTATTATACAGCATTATTCACAACTGATAAATAAATACATCATTATTCACATGTGAATAATATAAATAGTCTATTATACAGCATTATTCACATTTAAATAATATAAATACAGTCTATTATACAGCATTATTCACATGTAAATAATATAAATAAAGTCTATTATACAGCATTATTCACATGTAAATAATATAAATACAGTCTATTATACAGCATTATTCACATGTAAATAATATAAATAAAGTCTATTATACAGCATTATTCACATGTAAATAATATAAATACAGTCTATTATACAGCATTATTCACATCTGATAAATAAATACATCATTCACATGTGAATAATATAAATAGTCTATTATACAGCATTTTTCACATGGGAATAATATAAATACAGTCTATTATACAGCATTATTCACATGTAAATAATATAAATAAAGTCTATTATACAGCATTATTCACATGTAAATAATATAAATACAGTCTATTATACAGCATTATTCACATGTAAATAATATAAATAAAGTCTATTATACAGCATTATTCACATGTAAATAATATAAATACAGTCTATTATACAGCATTATTCACATCTGATAAATAAATACATCATTCACATGTGAATAATATAAATAGTCTATTATGCAGCATTATTCACATGTGAATAATATAAATACAGTATTACACAGCATTATTCACATGTAAATAATGTAAATACAGTCTATTAAACAGCATTATTCACATCTGATGAATATAAATATGGTCTCTTATACATCATGATTCACATTTGAATAATATAAATAGTCCATTATACAGCATTATTCACATGTGAATAATATAAATATAGTCTATTATACAGCATTATTCACATGTGAATAACATAAATATAGTCTATTATACAGCATTATTCACATGTGAATAACATAAATACAGTCTATTATACATCATTATTCACATGTGAATAATATAAATAAAGTCTATTATACAGCATTATTCACATGTAAATAATATAAATACAGTCTATTATACAGCATTATTCACATCTGATAAATAAATACATCATTATTCACATGTGAATAATATAAATAGTCTATTATACAACATTATTCACATGTGAATAATATAAATACAGTCTATTATACAGCATTATTCACACGTGAATAACATAAATATAGTCTATTATACAGCATTATTCACATGTGAATAACATAAATATAGTCTATTATACAGCATTATTCACATGTGAATAATATAAATATAGTCTATTATACAGCATTATTCACATTTAAATAACATAAATACAGTCTATTATACAGCATTATTCACATGTGAATAACATAAATACAGTCTATTATACAGCATTATTCACATCTGATAAATAAATACATCATTATTCACATGTGAATAATATAAATAGTCTATTATACAACATTATTCACATGTGAATAATATAAATACAGTCTATTATACAGCATTATTCACACGTGAATAACATAAATATAGTCTATTATACAGCATTATTCACATGTGAATAACATAAATATAGTCTATTATACAGCATTATTCACATGTGAATAATATAAATATAGTCTATTATACAGCATTATTCACATTTAAATAACATAAATACAGTGTATTATACAGCATTATTCACATGTGAATAACATAAATACAGTCTATTATACAGCATTATTCACATTTAAATAATATAAACACAGTCTATTATAAATTCAAGTAGAGTCAAAACTATTCTGATCTGATTCTGATTCCAATTCCGATGACTCAGTGTTGTTCATAATGTGTGTTTGCCGCTAACGGCGACCAAATTAAACGAGGCTTCTTGTTCCACAGAAGCACAATCTTCCCAAGCTTAGAAGATGCTCTGCAGAGAGTGACCTTGTCAGCAGCATCACAGAGTGACAAATGACGGACTCAGCCACGACAAGTCCAGCCCGCAGGATTGCCCGAGTTCCAGTCTACTAGCTCCTAACTTCAAATGGCGTGCGAGCCGGCTCTGTCTGCCGAGAGGGAGGTTTTAATGTGTATGTGTTTATGTGTCTTCCCCGTAGAGAATGGCCTGATCAGGCCTTGAGAATATCCTCTGTGACAGCACATCAGACTGAGCTCCTTCCTCTGTTGACATCGCCCGCTCATTACAACGTCGCAGCTCTGTGGCGTTTCACTCTCGGTGTTTTCTCCCTCTTGTTTTTCTTAAAGGCCAAGATGTGACAAGCCGTGCACAATTTGAATAGATTAGCTCACCAAAGGGAGAGAGGGGCGATGGTCCTTGACATCGGAATATGTTAGTATAAGGATAGTGAAAGATTCACGTATGAAAGTTTATATGAGCGCTAGTTGGTACTAGTTTTGTAGTAATGCACATATTTTGGTACCGGTACTAGAATTATTTTGATATTTTCTGTACTTATCTGTTAGGATTTGATCAAGTGGAGGAGACTCCAGGATGCAGAGACGGGAGGCAAGGTAGAATTACAATACAAGGAACATGAGTCGAGACCCAGGATGGACCGCTCGCCTATATCGATTGGGGACATCTCTACGCTGCTGATCCGCCTCCGCTTGAGATGGTCTCCTGTGGACGGGACTCTCGCTGCTGTCTTTGATCCGCTTGAACTGAACTCTCGCGGCTGTGTTGGAGCCACTATGGATTGAACTTTCACAGTATCATGTTAGACCCGCTCGACATCCATTGCTTTCGGTCCCCTAGAGAGGGGGGGTTGCCCACATCTGAGGTCCTCTCCAAGGTTTCTCATAGTCAGCATTGTCACTGGCGTCCCACTGGATGTGAATTCTCCCTGCCCACTGGGTGTGAGTTTTCCTTGCCCTTTTGTGGGTTCTTCCGAGGATGTTGTAGTCGTAATGATTTGTGCAGTCCTTTGAGACATTTGTGATTTGGGGCTATATAAATAAACATTGATTGATTGAGGAAGGACCGCTCGTCGGGACCCAGGATGGACCGCTCGCCTGTGTATCGGTTGGGGACATCTCTACGCTGCTGTCTTTGATCCGCTTGAACTGAACTCTCGCGGCTGTGTTGGAGCCACTATGGATTGAACTTTCACAGTATCATGTTAGACCCGCTCGACATCCATTGCTTTCGGTCCCCTAGAGGGGGGGGGGGGGGGGGGGGGGGGTTTGCCCACATCTGAGGTCCTCTCCAAGGTTTCTCATAGTCAGCATTGTCACTGGCGTCCCACTGGATGTGAATTCTCCCTGCCCACTGGGTGTGAGTTTTCCTTGCCCTTTTGTGGGTTCTTCCGAGGATGTTGTAGTCGTAATGATTTGTGCAGTCCTTTGAGACATTTGTGATTTGGGGCTATATAAATAAACATTGATTGATTGAGGAAGGACCGCTCGTCGGGACCCAGGATGGACCGCTCGCCTGTGTATCGGTTGGGGACATCTCTACGCTGCTGTCTTTGATCCGCTTGAACTGAACTCTCGCGGCTGTGTTGGAGCCACTATGGATTGAACTTTCACAGTATCATGTTAGACCCGCTCGACATCCATTGCTTTTGGTCCCCTAGAGGGGGGGAGGGGGGGGGGGGTTGCCCACTTCTGAGGTCCTCTCCAAGGTTTCTCATAGTCAGCATTGTCACTGGCGTCCCCCTGGATGTGAATTCTCCCTGCCCACTGGGTGTGAGTTTTCCTTGCCCTTTTGTGGGTTCTTCCGAGGATGTTGTAGTCGTAATGATTTGTGCAGTCCTTTGAGACATTTGTGATTTGGGGCTATATAAATAAACATTGATTGATTGATTGATTTAATAAGTCCAAAAAGTGCAACAAAAAGCGATGGGGCAGAAGTGCACACCATGAATAATCAAACCCAACAAGGTCCCTCGGTGGTCGGCAGGGGAAATGGACTGGGCGCATTTGAACATAGCAAAAAGTCCAAAACAAAATCCTCTTTACTTCAGGGAGGCTAGGAAGAAAACACAAAGAGGTGAGGAATTTCAGGAATAAGGAAAAACGACGTACCAGGACTGAGGAGGTGAAACAGGCACGTGGGAGGTACAGGGGAGAATAACCGGCAGGACCCGGCTGTCGGTGACGAGCTTAAATACATCTGGGTAGGATTTGTTGCAGGTGTGCCTCGCTGGGGACTAATTAACTGAAGACAGACACCATAAAACAAAGGAAACGGCAGGGAAATGAGAAAACACAACACTTTTCTAAATAAAGGCCACAACAAAAAAAAAGCATTATTGGCTTCACTTTAACAAAAACATATTACGGTAAATTAAACATATGTTTCTTATTACAACATATAGTGTCATTTATCATTCTATTATTTTGTCAACAGTATTAAGGACAAGCGGTAGAAAAAGAATTATTAATCTACTTGTTCTTGTACTGTTAGTATCTGCTTACTTTCTCTTTTAACATGTTCTACCTACACTTCGGTTACAATGTAATAATCACTTATATTCTTGTGTGGTTTGGATACTTAACATTAGTTTTGGATGATACCACAAATGTGGGTATCGAT
Source organism: Nerophis ophidion (assembly GCF_033978795.1). Taxonomy (NCBI): domain Eukaryota; kingdom Metazoa; phylum Chordata; class Actinopteri; order Syngnathiformes; family Syngnathidae; genus Nerophis; species Nerophis ophidion. The sequence continues at coordinate 7,030,356 of NC_084635.1, forward strand.
CTGATACCAAGTAGTTACAGGATTATACATTGGTCATATTCAAAGTCCTTATGTGTCCAGGGACATATTTCCTGAGTTTATAAACATAACATACATTTAAAAAACAAACAAAATAAGATGTAGTGATGCCAAAGAGTAGACTTAATCATAGTAGGATCAACTCTGCTAGCGGGTCGAGGATCGAGGGAGGCAGTCCAAAATCCCGAGGAAAATCGGGATACACAGATTTTTCTTTTTCCCCTCCTCAACGGTGTAAGGAGGAAGCAAGAGAGTCCGCAGCTGCAAGAGGCGAGGCACGACGCAAGCTCTCCGCTCATAACTACGGTAAGAACCGACTTAATACCACCATTTTCTCATCGATACCTGCCGGTCGACATGTGGTAGGGAACCATGTTCGCTTGACCGCTCCGTTCCATAGTAAAGCTTCACCATCAGCTTTCGGAAATGTAACAAATGAAACACCGGCTGTGTTTGTGTGGCTAAAGGGGGCCGCAATACACCACTTCCCACCTACATCTTTCTTCTTTGACGTCTCCATTATTAGGTGAACAAATTGCAAAAGATTCAGCAACACAGATGTCCAGAATACTGTGGAACTATGCGAATAAAGCAGACGACTTATAGCTGGGATCGGTGCTGGATCAAAATGTCCGCTACAATCCGTGACGTCACGCGTCATCATACGGGATACTTTGCGCGAAATTTAAAATTACAATTGAGTAAACTAATTGGCATGTGGTAGGGAACCATGTTCGCTTGACCGCTCCGTTCCATAGTAAAGCTTCACCATCAGCTTTCGGGAATGTAACCAAGGAAACACCGGCTGTGTTTGTGTGGCTAAAGGGGGCCGCAATAAACCACTTCCCACCTACATCTTTCTTCTTTGACGTCTCCATTATTAGGTGAACAAATTGCAAAAGATTCAGCAACACAGATGTCCAGAATACTGTGGAACTATGCGATTAAAGCAGACGACTTATAGCTGGGATCGGTGCTGGATCAAAATGTCCGCTACAATCCGTGACGTCACGCGTCATCATACGGGATACTTTGCGCGAAATTTAAAATTACAATTGAGTAAACTAATTGGCATGTGGTAGGGAACCATGTTCGCTTGACCGCTCCGTTCCATAGTAAAGCTTAACCATCAGATTTCGGGAATGTAAACAAGGAAACACCGGCTGTGTTTGTGTGGCTAAAGGGGGCCGCAATACACCGCTTCCCACCTACATCTTTCTTCTTTGATGTCTCCATTATTAAGTGAACAAATTGCAAAAGATTCAGCAACACAGACGTCCAGAATACTGTGGAGCTATGCGAATAAAGCAGACGACTTATAGCTGGGATCGGTGCTGGATCAATATGTCCGCTACAATCCGTGACGTCACGCCTCATCATACGGGATACTTTGCGCGAAATTTAAAATTACAATTGAGTAAAATAATTGGCATGTGGTAGGGAACCATGTTTGCTTGACCGCTCCGTTCCATAGTAAAGCTTCACCATCAGCTTTCGGGAATGTAACCAAGGAAACACCGGCTGTGTTTGTGTGGCTAAAGGGGGCCGCAATACACCACTTCCCACCTACATCTTTCTTCTTTGACGTCTCCATTATTAAATGAACAAATTGCAAAAGATTCAGCAACACAGATGTCCAGAATACTGTGGAACTATGCGAATAAAGCAGACAACTAATAGCTGGGATCGGTGCTGGATCAAAATGTCCGCTACAATCCGTGACGTCACGCGTTATCATACGGGATACTTTGCGCGAAATTTAAAATTACAATTGAGTAAACTAATTGGCATGTGGTAGGGAACCATGTTCGCTTGACCGCTCCGTTCCATAGTAAAGCTTCACCATCAGCTTTCGGGAATGTAACCAAGGAAACACCGGCTGTGTTTGTGTGGCTAAAGGGGGCCGCAATAAACCACTTCCCACCTACATCTTTCTTCTTTGACGTCTCCATTATTAGGTGAACAAATTGCAAAAGATTCAGCAACACAGATGTCCAGAATACTGTGGAACTATGCGATTAAAGCAGACGACTTATAGCTGGGATCGGTGCTGGATCAAAATGTCCGCTACAATCCGTGACGTCACGCGTCATCATACGGGATACTTTGCGCGAAATTTAAAATTACAATTGAGTAAACTAATTGGCATGTGGTAGGGAACCATGTTCGCTTGACCGCTCCGTTCCATAGTAAAGCTTAACCATCAGCTTTCGGGAATGTAAACAAGGAAACACCGGCTGTGTTTGTGTGGCTAAAGGGGGCCGCAATACACCGCTTCCCACCTACATCTTTCTTCTTTGATGTCTCCATTATTAAGTGAACAAATTGCAAAAGATTCAGCAACACAGACGTCCAGAATACTGTGGAGCTATGCGAATAAAGCAGACGACTTATAGCTGGGATCGGTGCTGGATCAAAATGTCCGCTACAATCCGTGACGTCACGCCTCATCATACGGGATACTTTGCGCAAAATTTAAAATTACAATTGAGTAAACTAATTGGCATGTGGTAGGGAACCATGTTCGCTTGACCGCTCCGTTCCATAGTAAAGCTTCACCATCAGCTTTCGGGAATGCAAACAATGAAACACCGGCTGTGTTTGTGTGGCTAAAGGGGGCCGCAATACACCACTTCCCACCTACATCTTTCTTCTTTGACGTCTCCATTATTAAGTGAACAAATTGCAAAAGATTCAGCAACACAGATGTCCAGAATACTGTGGAACTATGCGATTAAAGCAGACGACTTATAGCTGGGATCGGTGCTGGATCAATATGTCCGCTACAATCCGTGACGTCACGCGTCATCATACGGGATACTTTGCGCAAAATTTAAAATTACAATTGAGTAAACTAATTGGCATGTGGTGGGGAACCATGTTTCCTTGACCGCTCCGTTCCATAGTAAAGCTTCACCATCAGCTTTCGGGAATGTAAACAAGGAAACACCGGCTGTGTTTGTTTGGCTAAAGGGGGCCGCAATACACCACTTCCCACCTACATCTTTCTTCTTTGACGTCTCCATTATTAGGTGAACAAATTGCAAAAGATTCAACAACACAGATGTCCAGAATACTGTGGAACTATGCGAATAAAGCAGACGACTTATAGCTGGGATCGGTGCTGGATCAAAATGTCCGCTACAATCCGTGACGTCACGCGTCATCATACGGGATACTTTGCGCGAAATTTAAAATTACAATTGAGTAAACTAATTGGCATGTGGTAGGGAACCATGTTCGCTTGAACGCTCCGTTCCATAGTAAAGCTTCACCATCAGCTTTCGGGAATGTAACAAAGGAAACACCGGCTGTGTTTGTGTGGCTGAAGGGGGCTGCAATACACAACTTCCCACCTACATCTTTCTTCTTTGACGTCTCCCTTATTAGGTGAATAAATTGCAAAAAATTCAGCAACACAGATGTCCAGAATACTGTGGAACTATGCGAATAAAGCAGACGACTTATAGCTGGGATCGGTGCTGGATCAAAATGTCCGCTACAATCCGTGACGTCACGCGTCATCATACGGGATACTTTGCGCGAAATTTAAAATTACAATTGAGTAAACTAATTGGCATGTGGTAGGGAACCATGTTCGCTTGACCGCTCCGTTCCATAGTAAAGCTTAACCATCAGCTTTCGGGAATGTAACAAAGGAAACACCGGCTGTGTTTGTGTGGCTAAAGGGGGCCGCAATACACCACTTCCCACCTACATCTTTCTTCTTTGACGTCTCCATTATTAAGTGAACAAATTGCAAAAGATTCAGCAACACAGATGTCCAGAATACTGTGTAATTATGCGATTAAAGCAGACTACTTATAGCTGGGATCGGTGCTGGATCAAAATGTCCGCTACAATCCGTGACGTCACGCGTCATCATAAGGGGTACTTTGCGCGAAATTTAAAATTACAATTGAGTAAACTAATTGGCATGTGGTAGGGAACCATGTTCGTTTGACCGCTCCGTTCCATAGTAAAGCTTCACCATCAGCTTTCGGGAATGTAACAAAGGAAACACCGGCTGTGTTTGTGTGGCTAAAGGGGGCTGCAATACACAACTTCCCACCTACATCTTTCTTCTTTGACGTCTACATTATTAGGTGAATAAATTGCAAAAAATTCAGCAACACAGATGTCCAGAATACTTTGGAACTATGCGATTAAAGCAGACGACTTATAGCTGGGATCGGTGCTGGATCAAAATGTCCGCTACAATCCGTGACGTCACGCGTCATCATACGGGATACTTTGCGCGAAATTTAAAATTACAATTGAGTAAACTAATTGGTATGTGGTAGGGAACCATGTTCGTTTGACCGCTCCGTTCCATAGTAAAGCTTCACCATCAGCTTTCGGGAATGTAAACAAGGAAACACTGGCTGTGTTTGTGTGGCTAAAGGGGGCCGCAATACACCACTTCCCACCTACATCTTTCTTCTTTGACGTCTCCATTGTTAAGTGAACAAATTGCAAAATATTCAGCAATACAGGTGTCCAGAATACTGTGGAACTATGCGAATAAAGCAGACGACTTATAGCTGGGATCGGTGCTGGATCAAAATGTCGCTACAATCCGTGACGTCACGCGTCATCATACGGGATACTTTGCGCAAAATTTAAAATTACAATTGAGTAAACTAATTGGCATGTGGTAGGGAACCATGTTCGCTTGACCGCTCCGTTCCATAGTAAAGCTTAACCATCAGCTTTCGGGAATGTAAACAAGGAAACACCGGCTGTGTTTGTGTGGCTAAAGGGGGCCGCAATACACCACTTCCCACCTACATCTTTCTTCTTTGACGTCTCCATTATTAAGTGAACAAATTGCAAAAGATTCAGCAACACAGATGTCCAGAATACTGTGGAACTATGCGAATAAAGCAGACGACTTATAGCTCGGATCGGTGCTGGATCAAAATGTCCGCTACAATCCGTGACGTCACGCGTCATCATACGGGATACTTTGCGCGAAATTTAAAATAACAATTGAGTAAACTAATTGGCATGTGGTAGGGAACCATGTTCGCTTGACCGCTCCGTTCCATAGTAAAGCTTCACCATCAGCTTTCGGGAATGTAACAAAGGAAACACCGGCTGTGTTTGTGTGGCTAAAGGGGGCTGCAATACACAACTTCCCACCTACATCTTTCTTCTTTGACGTCTCCATTATTAGGTGAATAAATTGCAAAAAATTCAGCAACACAGATGTCCAGAATACTGTGGAACTATGCGAATAAAGCAGACGACTTATAGCTGGGATCGGTGCTGGATCAAAATGTCCGCTACAATCCGTGACGTCACGCGTCATCATACGGGATACTTTGCGCGAAATTTAAAATTACAATTGAGTAAACTAATTGTCATGTGGTAGGGAACCATGTTCGCTTGACCGCTCCGTTCCATAGTAAAGCTTCACCATCAGCTTTCGGGAATGTAACAAAGGAAACACCGGCTGTGTTTGTGTGGCTAAAGGGGGCCGCGATACACCACTTCCCACCTACATCTTTCTTCTTTGACGTCTCCATTATTAAGTGAATAAATTGCAAAAGATTCAGCAACACAGACGTCCAGAATACTGTGGAACTATGCGAATAAAGCAGACGACTTATAGCTGGGATCGGTACTGGATCAATATGTCCGCTACAATCCGTGACGTCACGCCTCATCATACGGGATACTTTGCGCGAAATTTAAAATTACAATTGAGTAAACTAATTGGCATGTGGTAGGTAACCATGTTCGCTTGACCGCTCCGTTCCATAGTAAAGCTTCACCATCAGCTTTCGGGAATGTAAACAAGGAAACACCGGCTGTGTTTGTGTGGCTAAAGGGGGCCGCAATACACCACTTCCCACCTACATCTTTCTTCTTTGACGTCTCCATTATTAGGTGAATAAATTGCAAAAGATTCAGCAACACAGATGTCCAGAATACTTTGGAACTATGCGATTAAAGCAGACGACTTATAGCTGGGATCGGTGCTGGATCAAAATGTCCGCTACAATCCGTGACGTCACGCCTCATCATACGGGATACTTTGCGCGAAATTTAAAATTACAATTGAGTAAACTAATTGGCATGTGGTAGGGAACCATGTTCGCTTGACCGCTCCGTTCCATAGCAAAGCTTCACCATCAGCTTTCGGGAATGTAACAAAGGAAACACCGGCTGTGTTTGTGTGGCTAAAGGGGGCCGCAATACACCACTTCCCACCTACATCTTTCTTCTTTGACGTCTCCATTATTCAGTGAATAAATTGCAAAAGATTCAGCAACACAGATGTCCAGAATACTTTGGAACTATGCGATTAAAGCAGACGACTTATAGCTGGGATCGGTGCTGGATCAAAATGTCCGCTACAATCCGTGACGTCACGCCTCATCATACGGGATACTTCGTGCGAAATTTAAAATTACAATTAAGTAAACTAATTGGCATGTGTTGCAATGTTAATATTTCATCATTGATATATAAACTGTGTGGTGGGTAGTAGTGGCTTTCAGTGGGCCTTTAAGTTTGTATTCTAACTTCTGGAATGATGAGTAATAATGGTCATAATAATAATAATGCACACCAAAATAGACATTTTATTGTCTCATTTCCTCACGCTGAGAAAAGGTCAGTTGGAAATACCCCATGTCGCCATCCAGTCAGGGAATTAAAACATTTTTTTGTTTTAATCATAGCCAGCCCTACACGGTTATGGAATTATTTCGTGTTATTATTTCCAAGAGAGGTGAGTATGGCACTGTCGGGACGCACACTGCAATTTGCTCCTGCGGTCTCCGAGCAGTGATTGCAGCTTTCCTTTTATGACTGGCCAGGCAGCCGCTGTAGATCACAGTGAAACCAATTAGCGAGCTAAGTCAAAGGGAGGTGATATGCAGGAGGAGCTGGTGTGTGTTTTTTTTTCCACCGATGACCCCTTAATTGAGTTCTAATATAATCCTGCGGACTGTTTATTTTCAACCGAAAATTATCCATTTTTAACTCTTGGGTATTAAACCTTTTAAATCAAAACAATTTGCTCAATACAAAAAAACAAATGTAGGGGTTAAGAAAAAGCAAAATGAAAGTAATATTCCTTAAAGGGACAAGCGGTATAAAATGGATGGAAGCAATTTACTTTGATTTTGTGGGTCTGAGAATTCTAGCATTTGTCTTTAAATGGGCACCTTTGATGAGTTGTATCTTCAATCAATCAATCAATCAATGTTTACTTATATAGCCCTAAATCACTAGTGTCTCAAAGGGCTGCACAAACCACCACGACATCCTCGTTAGGCCCACATAAGGGCAAGGAAAACTCACACCCAGTGGGACATCGGTGACAATAATGACCCAGTGGGACGTCGGTGACAATGATGACTATGAGAACCTTGGAGAGGAGGAAAGCAATGGATGTCGAGCGGGTCTAACATGATACTGTGAAAGTTCAATCCACAATGGATCCAACACAGTCGCGAGAGTCCAGTCCAAAGCGGATCCAACACAGCAGCGAGAGTCCCGTTCACAGCGGAGCCAGCAGGAAACCATCCCAAGCGGAGGCGGATCAGCAGCGCAGAGATGTCCCCAGCCGATACACAGGCAAGCAGTACATGGCCACCGGATCGGACCGGACCCCCTCCACAAGGGAGAGTGGGACATAGAAGAAAAAGAAAAGAAACGGCAGATCAACTGGTTAAAGGCTAGGGTATACAAATGAGTTTTAGGCCAGTGCAGGTGAGCCAGTACAGGCGTAATGTGATCAAACTTTCTTGTTCTTGTCAAAAGTCTGGCAGCCGCATTTTGTACCAACTGTAATCTTTTAATGCTAGACATGGGGGGACCCGAAAATAATACGTTACATTCAACACACTTGTGGTTTAGATCAGAGAGGTCTTCAACAAGGGTGGTCGTTAGAGTTTAGCTTGATAGGAAAAAAAAAAAAAGAAAAATCTTTAAATACACAAAAAAAATCCAACATTGGCTCTTGTCAGGTTCAAACACTGATGACATCTATTAAACAAGACAAGAAGCAAGGAATTAAACAGAGACAGAATTCCATTTAGCTCAATGAGGAGAAACGTCTGTGTCATGTCTGCTCATGATTTTGTGTGACCGTGCTGCCCTGAGCATCCCCGATCTCGTTGGTTCTTGAAGCTAAGCAGTGTCTGGCCTGGTTAGTACTTGGATGGGAGACGGCTTAGGAATACCAGGTGCAGTTTGACCTTTAGACTCTTTAAGTTCTTTTTTTTTCTCACTTTGTTTTGTCACCATGACGACCAATCAGTTCAATCAATCAATCAATCAATGTTTACTTATATAGACCTAAATCACTAGTGTCTCAAAGGGCTGCACAAACCACTACGACATCCTCGGTAGGCCCACATAAGGGCAAGGAAAATGACAATGATGACTATGAGAAACCTTGGAGAGGAGGAAAGCAATGGATGTCGAGCGGGTCTAACATGATACTGTGAAAGTTCAATCTATAATGGATCCACCACAGTCGCGAGAGTCCAGTCCAAAGCGGATCCAACACAGCAGCGAGAGACCCGTTCACAGCGGAGCCAGCAGGAAACCATCCCAAGCGGAGGCGGATCAGCAGCGCAGAGATGTCCCCAGCCGATACACAGGCGAGCAGTACATGGCCACCGGATCGGACCGGACCCCTTCCACAAGGGATAGTGGGACATAGAAGAAAAAGGAAAGAAACGGCAGATCAACTGGTCTAAAAAGGGAGTCTATTTAAAGGCTAGAGTATACAAATGAGTTTTAAGGTGAGACTTAAATGCTTCTACTGAGGTGGCATCTCGAACTTTTACCGGGAGGGCATTCCAGAGTACTGGAGCCCGAAATGAAAACGCTCTATAGCCCGCAGACTTTTTTTGGGCTTTGGGAATCACTAATAAGCCGGAGTCCTTTGAACGCAGATTTCTTGCCGGGACATATGGTACAATACAATCGGCAAGATAGGATGGAGCTAGACCGTGTAGTATTTTATACGTAAGTAGTAAAACCTTAAAGTCACATCTTAAGTGCACAGGAAGCCAGTGCAGGTGAGCCAGTACAGGCGTAATGTGATCAAACTTTCTTGTTCTTGTCAAAATAGCAGCCGCATTTTGTACCAACTGTAATCTTTTAATGCTAGACATGGGGAGACCCGAAAATAATACGTTACAGTAGTCGAGGCGAGACGTAACAAACGCATGGATAATGATCTCAGCGTCTTTAGTGGACAGAATGGAGCAAATTTTAGCGATATTACGGAGATGAAAGAAGGCCGTTTTAGTAACGCATTTAATGTGTGCCTCAAAGCAGAGAGTTGGGTCGAAGATAATACCCAGATTCTTTACCGCGTCGCCTTGTTTAATTGTTTGGTTGTCAAATGTGAGAGTTGTATTATTAAATACAGGTCGGTGTCTAGCAGGACCGATAATCAGCATTTCCGTTTTTTGGGCGTTGAGTTGCAAAAAGTTAGCGGACATCCATTGTTTAATCTCATTAAGACACGCCTCCAGCTGACTACACCTGTCATGTCTCACACCTGCTTTCAATCACCACATCTCTATTTAAGCTTGTCATTTTATGTTGGTCGTCCTGGCGTCATTGTGTTTTTGTTCATGCCAAAGTCCTTGCTACTCTTGTCCAGCCATAGTAAGTGTTATTTGCATTATGTTCATAGTTTGTTAAAGTGTTAGTTTTGTCTCTTTTCCCAAGTTGTGCCTCCGCAGCGAGTGCTTTTTGTTTGTACCTTTTTTTTTTAGTTAAAATTATATCATGTTTTTACCTGAACGCCATGTTTTGCGTAGTCCGTCCGCCTTCCTGGGAGAACGAGCCCGCAGCAAGCTGCGACCCCCCCCATGTTGACAGTCCGGTGGTAGTCTTTGTACAGTTCCACCACGCTCTTGAAGAAAGATTACCCGCCGCCTCTTTTATTTTGGACTTTCCCTGGTTACATGGCAACAGCTGTTTCATAAACAGCCATCGCCTTTGATTACAAACAGTTCAGAGAAAAGGTCGCCTGGAGGGGAGTCTGGTCCTGCTTCCTCTCCACTTTGTAGTTCTCGGGTCAAGACAAAATCCATCCATCTATCCATTTTCAACGGCTCGTCCCTTTTGGGGAAGCAAGGGGTCGCTGGAGCCTCTCTCAGCTGCATTTGGGCGGAAGGCGGCGTACACCCTGGACAAGTCGCCACCTCATCGCAGGGCCAACACAGATAGACAAAATTCACACTCACATTCACACACTAGGGCCAATTTAGTGTTGCCAATCAACCTATCCCCAGGTGCATGTCTTTGAAGGTGGGAGGAAGCCGGAGTACCCGGAGGGAACCCGCACAGTCAAGGGGAGAACACGCAAAATCCACACAGAAAGATCCCGAGCCTGGGATTGAACCCAGGACTGCTCAGGATCTTTGTATTGTGAGGCAAATGCACGAACCCCTTTTTCCCTGTGCTGCCCGAGATAAACTATTTCAATACATCAAAGAAACAAAACACCTTCATGTTGCTTCCCATCCTACACAGTGGAGTTTTACAAGACTTAGTCTTGATAAGATCAAAGACAGCTTTTGTATTCTCGCCGGCAAGACAACGTTTTGTGGTAGCTTAGATACGATTATTCTAACGGCTCTCCGACAAGGATCTCATCCGTGCCAATCACAAGGCTCATCAGTAAGGTTCCCTGTGATTGGCTGAGTTCATGTTTAGACCAGGGAGTTTAGGGCTCTGACTAAATTGAGGTCCGAGTAGAATTTAGATTTGAGCCAATTACAAAAGTCAATTTTAGACATGATGTATACTAAAATAATAATTGGTAAAATTTTAGTGCAAACTACTGTAGTTCCATTACCAATATTTTGGTACCGGTACCAGTAACGAAATTATTTTGATACTTTTCTAAATAAAGGGGACCACAACGAATGGGCTTATTGGCTTTATTTTAATAAAAACATCTTATAACATATTAAACATGTTTCCTATTGCAAGTTTGTCCTTAAAGGGGAACATTATCAGCAGACCTATGCAAGCGTCAATATATACCTTGATGTTGCAGAAAAAAGACCATGTATTTTTTTAACCGATTTCCGAACTCTAAATGGGTGAATTTTGGCAAATTAAACGCCTTTCTGTTTATCGGTCTTTTAGCGATGACGTCAGAACGTGACGTCACCGAGGTAACACACCCGCCATTTTCATTTTCACATTACAAACACCGGGTCTCAGCTCTGTTATTTTTCGTTTTTTCGACAATTTTTTGGAACCTTGGAGACATCATGCCTCGTCGGTGTGTTGTCGGAGGGTGTAACAACACTAACAGGGAGGGATTCAAGTTGCACCACTGGCAAGAAATCTGCCGCCAGACCCCCATTGAATGTGCCAGAGTGTCTTCACATTTGACCGGCGATGCTAAGACAGACATGGCACAGAGATGTATGGATAACCTGCAGATGCATTTGCAACGATTAAGTCAACGAAATCACAAAGGTGAGTTTTGTTGATGTTGTTGACTTATGTGCTAATCAGACATATTCGGTCGCAGCCTGACTGCCAGCTAATCGATGCTAACATGCTATGCTTATCGATGCTAACATGCTACGCTGATCGATGCTAACATGTTATTTACGCTAGCTATATGTACATTTGAAACTATATACCCACATTTAATGCGAAACAAACACTTACCAATCAACTGATTTAAGTTGCTCCAGTGTCACAAGATGCGAAAGTCCTGATCGTTTGGTCCGCACATTTTACCGGCGATGCTAATAAGGCAGCCACTTCATTAGGTAAACCCATGCTACGGCCGAATAGCTTCAATAGCTATTCGCTCAATAGCTTCAGTTTCTTCTTTGATTTCGTTTTCGCTATCCGCCTCCATACTCCGACCATCTGTTTCAATACATGCGTAATCTGTTGAATCGCTTAAGCCGCTGAAATCCGAGTCTGAATCCGAGCTAATGTCGCTATATCTTGCTGTGGTAGCCGCCATGTTGTTTGTATTGGCAGCACTGTATGACGTCACAAGGAAATGGACAGTCGCATCGAAAATAGCGAACATCAAGAACTTTAAAGCTTTTTTTAGGGATATTTCAGGAGGTGTAAAATTTTGAAAGAAACTTTGAAGAATAAAAGAAGCCACTGGGAACTGATTTTTATTGTTTTTAACCCTTTTGAAATTGTGATGATGTTCCCCTTTAAATAAAATAGTGAACATACAAGACAACTTGTCTTTTAGTAGTAAGTAAGTAAACAAAGGCTCCTAATTAGTCTGCCGACATATGCAGTAACATGTTGTGTTGTCAAAATTATTAAGGACAAATGGTAAAAATTGAATTATTAATCCACTTGTTCATTTACTCTTGATATCTTCTTATTTTCTCTTTTGAAGGGGAACATGATCACAATTTCAAAAGGGTTAAAAACAATAAAAATCAGTTCCCATTGGCTTGTTGTATTTTTTGAAGTTTTTAAAAAATTTTTACCGGTCTCGGAATATCCCTAAATAAAGCTTTAAAGTGCCTTATTTTCGCTATCTTCGAAGACACTGGCCATTTCCCTGTGACGTCACACAGTGCTGCCAATGTAAACAAACAATGGGAATACCACAGCAAGATATAGCGACATTAGCTCGGATTCAGACTCGGATTTCAGCGGTTTAAGCGATTCAACAGATTACGCATGCATTGAAACAGATGGTTGGAGTATGAAAGTATTGAAGAAGAAACTGAAGCTATTGAGCGAATAGCTATTGACGCTATTCATAGCCATAGCATGGCCGAATAGCTGCGTTAGCATCGCCGGTAAAATGTGCGGACCAAACGATCAGGACTTTCGCATCTTTTGACACTGGAGCAACTTAAATCCGTCGATTGGTAAGTGTTTTTTTCGCATTAAATGTGGGTGGAAGGAAACGTAATATTGTTGCAAATGCATCTGCAGGTTATCCATACATCTCTGTGCCATGTCTGTCATCGCCGGTAAAATGTGGAGACACTCTGGCACATTCAATGGGGGTCTGGCGGCAGACACTTTGGCATCTTCGGGCCAGTGGTGCAACTTGAATCCCTCCCTGTTAGTGTTGTTACACCCTCCGACAACACACCGTCGAGGCATGATGTCTCCAAGGTTCCAAGAAATAGTCAAAAAAACGGAAAATAACAGAGCTGAGATAATGTGTAATGTGTTGAAAATGAAAAGGGCGGGTGTGTTACCTCGGCGACGTCACATTCTGACGTCATCGCTTCCAGTGCGATAAACAGAAAGGCGTTTAATTCGCCAAAATTCACCCATTTAGAGTTCGGAAATCGGTTAAAAAAATACATGGTCTTTTTTCTGCACCATCAAGGTATATATTGACGCTTACATAGGTCTGGTGATAATGTTCCCCTTTAATATGTTCAATCTACACTTCTGTTAAAATGTAATAATCACTTATTCTTCTGTTGTTTGAAACTTTACATTAGTTTTGGATGATACCTCAAATTTGGGTATCAATCCGATACCAAGTAGTTACAGGATCCTACATTGAGTCCTCATGTGTCCAGGGACATATTTACTGAGTTTATAAACATAATATAAATCAAAAAATTAAAACAACGAAAGCAGATGTTGTGATGCTAAAACATATCGACATTTCCAGCAGACCTTAAACTTCAGTCTGTGTGCGATCATTCCCCCAAAGTTTCAGTTATTTTGGTCGCTTTGCATAAAAGTCATGTTTTTTTTTTTCACAAAAATATGCTGCAAATGGGCTTTGCGGCGTAGAAGACAAACGTGCATACATCGCTGAAAATTGTCAATTACTAGACCACATTACTCTTTGGGGTTTTAGAATTAGGATTTTGCAGAGACCCATTCTCTCTGAACTATTGAACTCGGTCAAAAACTCTTTGATGGAGCGTGACGACCCTGAAACTTTCTCCGAAAATGTGCTTGCACCACATTTTTTTTTTGCATAAATAGAACTCCTAATGAAAAAAAAGAATTTCCTAGGATGATTGGGACATGTTGTGTAATACTACTGTTCCAATTGTATTCCCTAAAAAATATTAGAAATTAACAGATTTATTCAAAGATTTTTGGAATGTATTTTATGGGTCACCCTGTCTTGCATCTATAATTACCGTATTTTTCTGGACCATAGGGTGCACCAGATTATAAGGTGGACTGCCGATGAGTGGGCCTAGTCAGGTTGTTTTTTCAAACAAAAGGCGCACCGCATTATAAAGTGCATTAAAGGGGTCATATTATGTTTTATTTCTCAATTGGTCTACATAACATGTAATGGTGGTTCTTTGGTCAAAATGTTGCATTGATTATGTTTTACAGATCATCTTCAAGCCGCTTTGTGATCCGAGATGCGTCGTTTTGTGGGTGGTCTTATTTACGTGGCTCAACTTTGACAGCGTTTTCTCCCCGAAAACCTTTTATGTAGCGGTGTAGCGTGCAAGGACGGGAGTGGAAGAATTGTCAAAAGATGGATCTAACATTCAGACTTTACTTAAATCAATAACGGAGCAGCATCTCCTCATTCATGGCTCACTAGTGCAACAACAATGCCGGAAATGTGTCTTGTAAAAAAAACATCCGACCGGAACTCTAATAACTAAAGTTCCTTGGGTGAATAACACAAACTCACTACACCAGTAGTTTTTAGAGCTTCCATAGTGAGATGTAAGTTAGAACTTTACGCTACTTTATATTAGAAATGGCAACAGCGGAGGGTGAATGTGCCATAACAAGAAGATAGTGAAAACGAAGAAGTTTATCAACTATGGCATCATCACGGACTACAGTGGCGGACTAGCGCAAATTTTCAGGACTTATGTGGAACCCAAATACAGATCAGCAAGTACTAGATGGTAAGACAAGTTGGCTTTGCATACTATTGCGAAATAAAACGGCAGATAATGTGTTTGCTAATGGGTGCCATTTTGCAGTCTTTATATACACACCATAGTAATAATTGTATCTCTGAGTACGGTAGCTGTAACGGGCCGACAATCAATCAAGCGGTGCGGCTTGATTAAAACATTTTGACAGATTTTTGAGTGCCGTGTGTAGTATTCTTTATTTTCAATGAAACATTTAAAGTGTTGGTGTTGTTTACCGGCATCATATTGCAGTCCACACATATCTTATGTGTGACTACCATCTACTGGTTACACTAATCATTACACTGTGTACCAAATAAAATTGCTTGGAGGTCGGTAAGCACAAACCAAATGATTCCGTACATTAGGCGCAACGGGTTATAAGGCGCATTGTCTAGTTTTGGAAAAATTAAAGCCTTATAGTCTGGAAAATACGGTAATTGAGATTGTTGTTGTATACCGGTGTCAATGCTACTTGTCTCGTGTGGAATTATTTTGGCTAATACACAATACAAATCCTAAAAAGCATTAACTGAGATCGATTTAATCCGTTACATTTTGTATCACAATGTAACATGCCTTTTAAAGAGAATAACACACGTTTATAACAATATAATTAACGTTATAGTACCACAAATAACTGCAGTAGTTGTAATATTGTTTAGCGTTTACCTTAGGGAACAGACATGTGTAGGTCTCTCCTCCGGGCTGCTTTGATGTTCCTGTAACAATAGGAACTGTTTGTTAGAATAAGTTATCACAAAACTTTGTGTTACATTGAATTCAGCTCGCCCGGCTAAAAGACAAAAGCTCTCTTTGATCCTACCAAACAAAAGGCTTGTAAAACTCCAATTTGTAGGATGGGAAGCAACATGAAGGTGTTCTGTTTCTTTGATGTATTGTAACAAACAAAGATTTTGTCTTGACCCAAGAACTACAAAGCGAAGAGGAAGCAAGACCAGACTCCCCTTAATGCGACGTTTTGTGTGAACTGACCTTTTCTTTGAACTGTTCTGTAACCAAAAGCGATGGATGTTTACGACCCCCTCTCATAGAGGAAAGTCCAAATAAAAGAGGAGGCGTACAATCTTTCACCAGAGCGTGCTGGGAGACTGTACAAGAAATAAGCCGAAACGTTTCTCCTCAAATTGAGCCAAAATGTAATTTGTCTCTGTTTAATTCTTTGCTTCTTGTCTTGTTTGATAGATGTCATACGTGTTTGAACCTGACACTGTTATTGTGGGTTTTGTTGCACATGGACATCGTTGAATGACGGACAGGAAAGTACGACTTGACATAAAAGCTCTGTCTGTTTGCCAAAAATACCGTATTTTTTGGACTATAGGGCACACTTGAAATATTTTTTGCCCTCAAAACTCGACAGTGCGCCTTACAACCCGGTGTGCAAATGTAAGGAATAATTCTGGTTTTGCTTACCGACCTCGAAGCAATTTTATTTGGTATATCGTGTAATAATAAGTGTGACCAATAGTCAAACATTAGAGATACGTGTAGACCGCACTATAACAGAAATATGACTCAAGTAAACAACACCAACATTTTATATTTTCCATTGAAAATATAGGAAAATCTATCAACATGTTTTAGTACAACTTTGGCAAGCTATGAAGACACACAGCTTTAAGGTTGTACTATGCTTCAACATACGAGTATTATTAAGGTGTGTGTATAAGGTAAGAAATATTATCTGATGTTTTGTTTTGCAATTATATGCAAAAGCAACTTTTCTTACCTTCTGGCTCCTGTTGATCTGAATTTGGGATCTGCATGAATCCTGAAAAATTCAGCGCCTCCGCCTTTGTAGTCCTTGACGACAATGTAGTCGATAAGCTTCTTTTTTTCCTCTATTTTCTTGTTATGGGACATTCATCCTCCGCTGTTGCCATTTCTAATATAAAGTAGTGTAAAGTTTTTACTTATATCTGTCAATAAACTCGCCATGAAAGCGCTAAAACAGACCGGTGTAGTGAGTTCACATTATTCACCCAAGGAACTTTAGTTATTAGAGAGTTTCTGCTCTGTTATTGATTTAAGTAAAGTCTGAATGGCACTAAAACAGTTAGCTCCATCTTTTGACATTTCTTCCACTCCCGTCCTTGCACGCTACACCGCTACAACAAAGATGACAGGGAGAAGATGCTGTTGAAGGTTAGCCACGTAAATAAAACCGCCCGGAAAAAAACGGCAATACACATTATAATCCAGTGCTCCCTGTGGTCCGGAAAATATGGTAATGTTCAATTGTCCAACTTTTAAGGTCTGGGCTGGACAGACCAAACTGAAACACATCAAACACAGCATTGACACCCTCTCTTTATTTTCATGGATAAACGTCCATGGTTTGTGGCTTCATGGTTTCGGTCGGACTGACTGGTGGGGCGGATTTCCAACGGTTTGTTTTTTTCTGATTCGGTCGTCCGCTTCTTTTCCTTCGCATTCATTTTCGCAGTTATTTTATCAGTTATGATGAACAACATTTCAACTGATAAGTGTGACCAGTAGTCAAACATTAGAGATAAGTGAAGACTGCACTATGACGGAAATATGACTCAAGTAAACACCACCAACATTTTGTATTTTCCATTGAAAATATAGGAAGATTTATCAACATGTTTTAGTACAACTTTGGCGAGCTATGAAGACACACAGCTTTAAGATTGTACTGTGCTTCAACATACGAGTATTATAAAGGTGTGTGTATAAGATAAGATATATTATCTGGTGTTTTGTTTTGCAATTATATGCAAAAGCAACTTTTCTTACCTTCTGGCTCCTGTTGATCCCAATTTGGGATCTGCATGAATCCTGAAAAATTCAGCGCGTCCGCCTTTGTAGTCCTTGCCGACCGTGTAGTCGATAAGCTTCTTTTTTTCCTCTATCTTCTTGTAATGGGACATTCATCCTCCGCTGTTGCCATTTATAATATACAGTAGTGTAAAGTTTTTACTTATATCTGTCAGTAAACTCGCCATGAAAGCGCTAAAACAGACCGGTGTAGTGAGTTTCCATTATTCACCCAAGGAACTTTGGTTATTAGAGAGTTTCTGCTCTGTTATTGATTTAAGTAAAGTCTGAATGTCATTAAAACAGTTAGCTCCATCTTTTGACATTTCTTCCACTCCTGTCCTTGCACGCTACACCGCTACAACAAAGATGACGGGGAGAAGACACTGTTGAAGGTTAGCCACGTAAATAAAACTTCCCGCAAAACATCGGTAATACACTTTATAATCCAGTGCTCCCTGTGGTCCAGAAAATATGGTAGTGCTCAATTGTCCAATTTTTAAGGTTAGGGCTAGAAAGACCAAAATGAAACACATCAAACACAGCATCGACACCCTCTCTTTATTTTCATGGATAAATGTCCATGGTATATGGCTGCACGGTTTGAGTCGGACTGACTGGTAGGGCGGATTTCCAACGGTTAGTTTTTTTTTATTTGGTCGTCGGCTTCTTTTCCTTCGCATTCATTTTCGTAGTTATTTTATCAGTTATGATGAACAACATTTCAGCCGGTCTGGTGGCAGGAGCTTCGGGACGGATCTTGATTCATGAGGGGATAAACTTTAGAAAATAACTACATCGTCAAGACATCCAATCAACTGATAAGTGTGACCAGTAGTCAAACATTAGAGATAAGTGAAGACTGCACTATGACGGAAATATGACTCAAGTAAACACCACCAACATTTTGTATTTTCCATTGAAAATATAAGAAGATTTATCAACATGTTTTAGTACAACTTTGGCAAGCTATGAAGACACACAGCTTTAAGGTTGTAATGTGCTTCAACATACGAGTATTATTAAGGTGTGTGTATAAGATAAGATATATTATCTGGTGTTTTGTTTTGCAATTATATGCAGAAACAACTTTTCTTACCTTCTGGCTCCTGTTGATCTGAATTTGGGATCTGCATGAATCCTGAAAAATTCAGCGTGTCCGCCTTTGTAGTCCATGTAGTCGATAAACTTATTTTTCCTCTATCTTCTTGTTATGGGACATTCATCCTCCGCTGTTGCCATTTCTAATATAAAGTAGTGTAAAGTTTTTACTTATATCTGTCAGTAAACTCCCCATGAAAGCGCTAAAATAGACCGGTGTAGTGAGTTTACATTATTCACCCAAGGAACTTTAGTTATTAGAGAGTTTCTGCTCTGTTATTGATTTAAATAAAGTCTGAATGTCATTAAAACATTATTATTATGGAAGCTCTAAAAACTACTGGTGTAGTGAGTTTGTATTATTCACCCAAGGAACTTTAGTTATTAGAGTTCCGGTCGGATGTTTTTTTTACAGGACACATTTCCGGCGTTGTTGTTGCACTAGTGAGCCATGAATGAGAAGATGCTGCTCCGTTATTGATTTAAGTAAAGTCTGAATGTTAGATCCATCTTTTGACACTTCTTCCACCCCTGTCCTTGCACGCTACACCGCTACAACAAAGATGATGGGGAGAAGACACTGTTGAAGGTTAGCCATGTAAATTAAACCGCTCGCAAAACATCGGCAATACGCTTTATAATCCAGTGCTCCCTGTGGTCCGGAAAATATGGGTCAGGGCTAGACAGACCAAACTGAAACACATGAAACACAGCATTGACACCCTCTCTTTATTTTCATGGGTAAATGTCCATGGTTTGTAGCTGCACGGTTTGGGTCGGACTGACTGGTAGGGCGGATTTCCAACGGTTTGCTTTTTCTGATTCGGTCGTCCGCTTCTTTTCCTTCGCATTCATTTCCGCAGTTATTTTATCAGTTATGATGAACAACATTTCAGCCCGTCTGGTGGCAGGAGCTTCAGGACGGATCTTGATTCATGAGGGGATAAACTTTAGAAAATAACTACATCGTCAAGACATCCAATCAACTGATAAGTGTGACCAGTAGTCAAACATTAGAGATAAGTGTAGACTGCACTATGACAGAAATATGACTCAAGTAAACACCACCAACATTTTATATTTTCCATTGAAAATATAGGAAAATCTATCAACATGTTTTAGTACAACTTTGGCAAGCTATGAAGACACACAGCTTTAAGATTTTAATGTGCTTCAACATTCGAGTATTATAAAGGTGTGTGTAGAAGATAAGATATATTATCTGATGTTTTGTTTTGCAATTATATGCAAAAGCAACTTTTCTTACCTTCTGGCTCCTGTTGATCTGAATTTGGGATCTGCATGAATCCTGAAAAATTCAGCGCGTCCGCCTTTGTAGTCCTTGCCGACCGTGTAGTCGATAAGCTTCTTTTTTTCCTCTATCTTCTTGTTATGGGACATTCATCCTCCGCTGTTGCCATTTATAATATACAGTAGTGTAAAGTTTTTACTTATATCTGTTAGTAAACTCGCCATGAAAGCGCTAAAATAGACCGGTGTAGTGAGTTTACATTATTCACCCAAGGAACTTTAGTTATTAGAGAGTTTCCAGTGTTGTTGTTTCCGGATGAGGAGATGCTGCTCTGTTATTGATTGAAGTAAAGTCTGAATGTTAATAATACGGTTAACTCCATCTTTTGAGACTTCTTCCACTCCCGTCCTTGCACGCTACACCGCTACAACAAAGATGACGGGGAGAAGACACTGTTGAAGGTTAGCCACGTAAATGAAACTTCCCGCAAAACATCGGTAATACACTTTATAATCCAGTGCTCCCTGTGGTCCAGAAAATATGGTAGTGCTCAATTTTCCAATTACTAGGGTTAGGGCTAGAAAGACCAAAATGAAACACATCAAACACAGCATCGACACCCTCTCTTTATTTTCATGGATAAATGTCCATGGTATATGGCTGCACGGTTTGAGTCGGACTGACTGGTAGGGCGGATTTCCAACGGTTAGTTTTTTTTTTATTTGGTCGTCGGCTTCTTTTCCTTCGCATTCATTTTCGTAGTTATTTTATCAGTTATGATGAACAACATTTCAGCCGGTCTGGTGGCAGGAGCTTCGGGACGGATCTTGATTCATGAGGGGATAAACTTTAGAAAATAACTACATCGTCAAGACATCCAATCAACTGATAAGTGTGACCAGTAGTCAAACATTAGAGATAAGTGAAGACTGCACTATGACGGAAATATGACTCAAGTAAACACCACCAACATTTTGTATTTTCCATTGAAAATATAAGAAGATTTATCAACATGTTTTAGTACAACTTTGGCAAGCTATGAAGACACACAGCTTTAAGGTTGTAATGTGCTTCAACATACGAGTATTATTAAGGTGTGTGTATAAGATAAAATATATTATCTGGTGTTTTGTTTTGCAATTACATGCAGAAACAACTTTTCTTACCTTCTGGCTCCTGTTGATCTGAATTTGGGATCTGCATGAATCCTGAAAAATTCAGCGCGTCCGCCTTTGTAGTCCATGTAGTCGATAAGCTTCTTTTTCCTCTATATTCTTGTTATGGGACATTCATCCTCCGCTGTTGCCATTTCTAATATAAAGTAGTGTAAAGTTTTTACTTATATCTGTCAGTAAACTCGCCATGAAAGCGCTAAAACAGACCGGTGTAGTGAGTTTACATTATTCACCCAAGGAACTTTAGTTATTAGAGAGTTTCTGCTCTGTTATTGATTTAAATAAAGTCTGAATGTCATTAAAACATTATTATTATGGAAGCTCTAAAAACTACTGGTGTAGTGAGTTTGTATTATTCACCCAAGGAACTTTAGTTATTAGAGTTCCGGTCGGATGTTTTTTTTACAGGACACATTTCCGGCGTTGTTGTTGCACTAGTGAGCCATGAATGAGAAGATGCTGCTCCGTTATTGATTTAAGTCAAGTCTGAATGTTAGATCCATCCTTTGACACTTCTTCCACTCCCGTCCTTGCACGCTACACCGCTACAACAAAGATGATGGGGAGAAGACACTGTTAAAGGTTAGCCATGTAAATTAAACCGCTCGCAAAACATCGGCAATACGCTTTATAATCAAGTGCTCCCTGTGGTCCGGAGAATATGGGTCAGGGCTAGACAGACCAAACTGAAACACATCAAACACAGCATTGACACCCTCTCTTTATTTTCATGGATAAATGTACATGGTTTGTAGCTGCACGGTTTGGGTCGGACTGACTGGTAGGGCGGATTTGCAACGGTTGTTTTTTTTTTCTGATTCGGTCTTCCGCTTCTTTTCCTTCGCAGTTATGAAGAACAAAATTTCAGCCCGTCTGGTAGGCAGCAGCTTCGGGACGGATCTTGATTCATGAGGGGATAAACTTTAGAAAATGCCTGCTTCGTAAAGACATCTAATCAACTTGGAAGTGAAAACTCCTCCATTTGGGTACACATGTGTTTTAATTGCAATCTATTACCTTCAGTTGCATTACATAGATAGGGTTCTCCGTTTAAAGCCATTGGTGAATCTGTAGCTGGAACAACGATTGCTTGTAAGCATCATGAATCATTGGTGGTCAGAAAATCAATAACGTGCAAGCGCAAAGGCGGTGATTGAGCTGTATTTAACCATGAGCAGCAAAGTTGTGCGGTGACGAATCTTTTCAACTAAAACCAGCAAGTTTTCAGCAAGCGGAGTCTCCATGGAGGCTCAGTAAGTTGCTCTTCCAATTCTCCATTCGAATATGTACAAAACCCAAAAGCAGTGAAGTCGGCAGGTTGTGTAAATGGAAAGACAAACAGAATACGATGATTTGCAAATCCTTTTCAACTTATATTCAATTGAATAGACTGCAAAGACAAAATATTCAATGTTCAAATTGAGAAACTTATTTTTTGTTGTTGCAAATAATCATTACCTTAGAATTTAATGGCAGCAACACATTGCAAAAAAGTCAGCACAGGGGTATTTTTACCTCTGTGTTACATGACCTTTCCTTTTAACAACACTCAGTAAACGTTTGGGAACTGAGGAGACCAATTTTTGAAGTGGAATTCTTAGCCATTCTTGCTTGATGTGCAGCTTAAGTTGTTCAACAGTCTGGGGTCTCCGATGTCATATTTTAGGCTTCATAAAATGTCACACATGTTCAATGGGAGACAGGTCTGGACTACAGCCAGGCCAGTCTAGTACCCGCACTTTTTTACTATGAAGCCACGCTGTTCTAATACGTGGCTTGACATTGTCTTGCTGAAATAAGCAGGGGCGTCCATGATAACGTTGCTTGAATGGCAACATATGTTGTTTGAAAACCTGTATGTACCTTTCAGCATTAATGGTGCCTTCACGGATATGTAAGTTACCCACGCCTTGGGCACTAATACACCCCCATACCATCACAGATAATTTCCGCCTATAACAGTCCAGATGGTTCTTTTCCTCTTTGGTTCGGAGGACATGACGTCCAAAGTTTTCCCCAAAAAATTTGAAATGTGGACTCGTCAGACCACAGAACACATTTCCGCTTTGCAGACAGGTCTGGACTGCAGGCGGGCCAGAAAAGTACCCGCACTCTTTTACTACGAAGCCACACTGTTGTAACACTTGTCTTGCTGAAATAAGCAGGGGCGTCCATGATAACGTTGGATGACAACATATGTTGCTCCAAAACCTGTATGGACCTTTCAGCATTAATGGTGCCTTCACAGATGTGTAAGTTACCCATGCCTTGGGCACTAATACACCCACATACCATCATAGATGCTGGCTTTTGAATTTCGCGCCTATAATAATCCGGATGGTTATTTTCCTCTTTGTTCCGGAGGACACCACGTCCACAGTTTCCAAATATAATTTAAAATGTGGACTCGTCAGACCACAGAACACTTTTTCACTTTGCATCAGTCCATCTTAGCTGAGCTCAGGCCCAGGGAAGCCGGCGGCGTTTCGGGTGTTGTTGATAAATGGCTTTTGCTTTGCATAGTAAAGTTTTAACTTGCATTTATAGATGTAGCGATGAGCTGTAGTTACTAACAGTGGTATTCTGAAGTTTTCCTGAGCCCATGTGGTGATATCCTTTACACACTGATGTCGCTTTTTCATGCTGTACCGCTCTTGGGGTCAAAGGTCACGGGCTTGCCGCTTATGTGTAATAATTTCTCCAGATTTTCTGAACCTTTTGATAATATTACAGACCGTAGATGGTGAAATCCCTAAATTCATTGCAATTGCTCGTTGAGAAATGTTTTTCTTAAACTGTTCAACAATTTTCTCGCCCCATCCTTCTTTGTGAATGACTGAGCATGGAATGTGGACTCATCAGACCAAAGAACACTTTTTCCTCTTTGCATCAGTCCATCTTAGATTAGCTCGGGCCCAGCGAAGCGAACAGCGTTTCTGGGTGTTGTTGATAAATAGCTTTCACTTTGCATAGTACAGTTTTAACTTGCACTTACAGATGGAGCGAACCGTTGTAGTTACTGAGAGTGGTTTTCTGAAGTGTTCCTGATTCCATGTGGTGATATCCTTTACATACTGATGTCGGTTTTTGATGCAGTACCGTCTGGGGGATAAAAGGTCCCGTTCGTTTTTGTCTTTGCTGCTTACGTGCAGTAATTTCTCCAGATTCTCTAAACCTTGTGATGATATTACAGACCTTAGATAGTGAAATCCCTAAATTTGCAATAGCTCGTTGAGAAATGTTGTTCTTAAACCTGTTGGACAATTTACTCACGCATTTGTTCACAAAGTGGTGACCCTCGCCCCAATCCTTCTTCGTGAATTACTTAGCATTTCATGGAAGCTGCTTTTATACCCAATCATGACACCCACCTGTTCCCAAGTAGCCTGTTCACCTGTGGGATGTTCCAAATAAGTGTTTGATGAGCATTCCTCAACTTTCTCAGTCTTTTTTGCCACTTCTGCCAGCCTTTTTGAAACATGTTTCAGGCACCGTATTCCAAATGAGCTACTATTTGCAAAAAATAACAACATTTTTATGTTCTTGTCTTTGCAGTGTATTATTTCGTTTTTGTTTAAATTTACTACTTCACTGGTTTTGGGTTTTGTAGGAGTAAAGTAGGATGGATGCGACATTGAGAATCCTTCATACTTCTGGCTTTTGTGGTGGATCTGTAATTTATCCATTCATTTTCTCTTAAGATTTTAACAAATTAAAAGTCAAAACTAAGCCCCCTATACAGTTGTTCTTGTAAAACGTGGATCAAGGCAAAGGGACTTGGGGAGGTTGCAAGAAAGGCAATATCAACGGATTAAGAACAATTTAAATGCCTTTTGAGTAGATATTGAGCGGCATTAGCGGGGTTGAAAAGCAATTTTTTTCTCAAGAGGAAATAGATGACATGAGTGAAAATGCTTTGGCACTGAATTTTCATAAGGGCTTTAAGAGCAGTCCGAATGATGTGGTGGAACAAGTGCAGTCACAATTGCTTTATTCATTTTCCAAAGAGGAGGTGCTTTTCTAAGACAACACAATCTCAAGCTTACAAGTAGTCATGTATTAATTGTATTTTCTTTCAGTTCAGTTCAGTTTCTGTTTATTTCCACCATGCATAAAATTACATAGTAAAGCATCGCATATTTCCAGTCGTTTTATTACACCACGTCCGAAAAACGAGTAGGGAGAAGCAGATCTTATTTAATCCTATCCTTTTTCATACCACAGCAATTTTATCCCATTTTCTTGATCTCTGTAACGAAACAGTGAATAAATAAATAATAAATTATTTAAATACCACAGTAAGTAAACAAATATCAAAAACTTAAAAAATAATCATAGTAATAATAATACGGTTAAAGATGTTCATCATAATTGTTGTTCTTTGTACTTCTTTGTGAACACTTTTAGTTTAAACTGTCTCTTAAACCAGGGGTCCCCAAACTACGGCCAGTGGGCTGGATCGCGAGCTTCCAAAATCCGGTCCGCGGGAGGTCCCTATTTAATAATTTTTTATTATTTTTTTTTTTTCTATTATAATTTTTTGAAATCAGTCCTTTTTAATCCATTTTCTACCGCTTGTTACTCTCGGTGTCTCCTAGCCACAGTGTTGGGCGAGTGTGCGGCAAGTGTGCAAACTTTCAGTCAATTAGTGCGCAAAGAATGAAAAAAAATAATAATAATAAATAAATAAATAAATAAAAAATATATATATATACATATATATTCATCCATCCATTTTCTACCGCTTATTCCCTTATGGGTTCGCGGGGGGCGCTGGCGCCTATCTCAGCTACAATCGGGCGGAAGGTGGGGTACACCCTGGACAAGTCGCCACCTCATCGCAGGGCCAACACAGATAGACAGACAACATTCACACTCACATTTAAACACTAGGGCCAATTTTAGTGTTGCCAATCAACCTATCCCCAGGTACATATATATATATATATATATATATATATATATCTATATATATATATATATATATATATATATATATATATATATATATTTATATGTATATATATATATATATATATATATATATATATATATATATATATATATATATATATATATATATATATATATATATATCCGGATGGTTATTTTCCTCTGTTTCCAAATATAATTTGAAATGTGGACTCGTCAGACCACAGAACACTTTTCCACTTTGCATCAGTCCATCTTAGCTGAGCTCGGGCCCAGCGGAGCCGGCGGCGTTTCGGGTGTTGTTGATAAATGGCTTTTGCTTTGCATAGTAATGTTTTAACTTGCATTTATAGATGTAGCGATGAGCTGTAGTTACTAACAGTGGTATTCTGAAGTTTTCCTGAGCCCATTTGGTGATATCCTTTACACACTGATGTCGCTTTTTCATGCTTTACCGCTCTTGGGGTCGAAAGTCACGGGTTTGCCGCTGATGTGTAATGATTTCTCCAGATTCTCTGAACCTTTTGATGATATTACAGACCGTAGATGGTGAAATTCCAAAATTCCTTGCAATAGCTCGTTGAGAAATGTTTTTCTTAAACTGTTCAACGGTTTTCTCGCCCCATCCTTCTTTGTGAATGATTGAGCATGAAATGTGGACTCATCAGACCAAAGAACACTTTTTCCTCTTTGCATCAGTCCATCTTAGATTAGTTCGGGCCCAGGGAAGCCAACAGCGTTTCTGGGTGTTGTTGATGAATAGCTTTCACTTTGCATAGTAGAGTTTTAACTTGCACTTACAGATGGAGCGAACCGTTGTAGTTACTGAGAGTGTTTTTTTGAAGTGTTCCTGATTCCATGTGGTGATATCCTTTACACACTGATGTCGGTTTTTGATGCAGTACCGTCTGAGGGATAAAAAGTCCCGTTCGTTTTTGTCTTTGCTGCTTACGTGCAGTGATTTCTCCAGATTCTTTGAACCTTGTGATGATATTACAGACCTTAGATAGTGAAATCCCTAAATTTGCAATAGCTCGTTGAGAAATGTTGTTCTTAAACCTGTTGGACAATTTGCTTACGCATTTGTTCACAAAGTGGTGACCAGTTAATACAATTCTCCAGTATCTTGTCTTTGCAGTCTATTCAGTTGAATATTGGTTGAAAAGTAGGGATGTCCGATAATATCGGACTGCCGATATTATCGGCCGATAAATGCTTTGAAATATAATATTGGAAATGATCTGTATCGGTTTCAAAATGATCGGTTTCAAAAAGTAAAATGTATGACTATTTAAAACGCCGCTGTGTATACGTGGGGAGGAGTACAGAACGCCAATTAACCTTAAAAGGTACTGCCTTTGCATGCCAGCCCAGTGACATAATAACTATGGCTTTTCACACACACGTAAATGCAAGGCATACTTGGTCAACAGCCATACAGGTCACACTGAGGGTGGCCGTATAAACAACTTTAACACTGTTACAAATATGCGCCACACTGTGAACCCACACCAAAAAAGAATGACAATAATAATATTCACTGAACACCACTATCAGCGTGGTGTTCAGTGAATAATTTGGCACTGAACACCACAAAAACCAAGGAACTCATCTTTGACTTCAGGAAAAACACTGCAGACCCCACCCCCCTCTACATCAACGGCGAGGAGGTGGAGAGAGTCAGCTCCTTCGAGTTCCTCGGCACCCTCATATCTGCTGACCTGTCCTGGACCCAAAATACAACTGCGGTCATCCGGAGGGCCCAGCGGAGACTCCACTTCCTGAGGGTGCTTAGGAAGAACCGACTGGAGAGGCAGCTGATGGTGACCTTCTATCACTCGGCTGTCGAGAGCCTGCTGACGTCCTGCATAACAGTGTGGTACGCCAGCCGCACTGAAGCAGACAAACAGGCGATTCAGAGGGTCATAAAGTCGGCACAAAAAGTCATCGGCTGTCCCCTGCCCTCCCTGAAGGATTTACACAACTCCCGTTGCCTCAACAGAGCTAAACACATTACCAAGGACAGCACACACCCTGGCTTCCACCTGTTCGACTTGGTACCATCAGGCAGGCGCTACAGGTGCATCAGAGCCAGAACAAACAGGCTCAGAGACAGCTTCTTTCCCAAAGCTGTCACCGTGTTGAACTTTAACTTAAAATAATAATAATTCACCCCTATACAATACCCTACTGTGTAATACTACCCTTCGAGTGCAATACGTCCGACACTGATTGTTATTTATTACTTCGGTACTCTTGTCTTGTTCTGTATATTGTACAGTATTTTGTACTTATATAGTGTTTTGTATATCGTACAGGATTGCTTATTATTTTTATTGGATAGTAGTCTGTTTATTCCAATTGTTAGTTTTTCCTTTTTACCTCTTATGTCATTTATTTCACCCCATATTTGTTCCCACTACCGCACCTTAAGCTGGAGTCTTTAATCTCGTTATATGCAAATATAATGACAATACATTTCATTCTATTCTATTCTACAAACACATTTCGGGAGAACATCCGCACCGTAACGCAACATAAACACAACAGAACAAATACCCAGAATCCCTTGCAGCACTAACTCTTCTGGGATGCTACAATATACGCCCCCCCGCTACCCACTTATCCCCCCAACCCCGCCCACCTCAACCTCCTCATAGTCTCTCTCAGGGAGAGTGGGTCCCAAATTCCAAGCTCCTGTTTTGAGGCATGTTAAACAAAATAATGCACTTTTTGACTTCAATAATAAAAATATTAAATTTAAATTTTGAATTTCTTTAAACTTTTTTTTTTCTGGACAATATAGAAGAAACAATGATTTGTCTTTGTTAGAAATATAGCTTGGTCCAATTTGTTATATATTCTATCAAAGAGCAGATTGGATTTTAACCTATTTAAAACATGTCATCAAAAATATGTATTTATTGTGAGGAATCATTAAGAT
This sequence comes from Nerophis ophidion, assembly GCF_033978795.1. Lineage (NCBI taxonomy): Eukaryota > Metazoa > Chordata > Actinopteri > Syngnathiformes > Syngnathidae > Nerophis > Nerophis ophidion. Next base: position 7,059,450 of record NC_084635.1, read on the forward strand.
GATCAGTGTTTCCACAAAGATAAATATCATTAATTATTAATAATAACATAGAGTTAAAGGTAAATTGAGCAAATTGGCTATTTCTGGTAATTTATTTAAGTGTGTATCAAACTGGTAGCCCTTCGCATTAATCAGTACCCAACATTAGCTCTTGGTTTCAAAAAGGTTGGTGACCCCTGATTTGGACGCATGCACCTGTTAATCACCACAGCATTATTTAAGCCTGCAGTTGCCAGGCAGTCATCCTGGCGACATCACTCTCTACACACCCTTGATACCCGATTGATTGCTCACTTCTTGCCATAGACTCGTGTTTTTTACGTCACAGTAAGTGTTTTCGTTTTTTTGTTGTCCATACTTCTGCCATCGTGCAAGTTTCGTTTTCTTAGCCAAGTTTTGAACCTCTGCTGAGAGCGCCTTTCCTTTGTTCCTTTTTTCTGAGTGAATAATTAAAAGATGTCAGTACCTTCACGCCATGTCCGGTCCGGTCGATTTGCACCACGGGAAAACGAACCCCACCAAAGTCCACTTCATGACACATTTTCTTATTCAGGAAGTGACCATGATATTGAATTTGTTGTATTTTTTTAAAGAAAAACTGCAATTTTCTGTGCGTTCTAAATAGAACAAACCCCAAAACCTGTGAAGTTGGCACGTTGTGTAAATCGTAACTGAAAACAGAATCAAATGATTTGCAAATCCTTTTCAATAGAGATGTCCGATAATGTTTTTTTTTTGCCAATATCCGATATTTTGATATTGTCCAACTTTTGATTACCGATGCCGATATAAACCGATACCAAAATATACAGTCGTGGATATAACACATTATTATGCCTAATATGGTTGTGATGCCCATTAAACATTGCAACAAGGTTTTCCAAACTAAAAAAAAATGAAGTTATGGAAAAAAATGCTAACACGGAACAAAGGAAAGGCGCTCTCAGCAGAGGTTGAAAACTTGGCTAAGTAAACAAAACTTGCACGATGGCAGAACTATGGACCACAAAAAAACGAAAACACTTACTGTGACGTGAAAAGCATGTATTTATGGCAAGAATTGAGCAATCAATCGGGTATCAAGGGTGTGTAGAGAGTGATTTCGCCAGGATGACTGCCTGGCAACTACAGGCTTAAATAATGCTGTGGTGATTAACAGGTGCATGCGTCCAAATCAGGGGTCACCAACCTTTTTGAAACCAAGAGCTAATGTTGGGTACTGATTAATGCGAAGGGCTACCAGTTTGATACACACTTAAATAAATTACCAGAAATAGCCAATTTGGTCAATTTACCTTTAACTCTATGTTATTATTAATAATTAATGATATTTATCTTTGTGGAAACACTGATCATCTTAATGATTTTTCACAATAAATACATATTTTGATGACATGTTTTAAATAGGTTAAAATCCAATCTGCTTTTTGTTAGAATATATAAGAAATTGGACTAAGCTATATTTCTAACAAAGACAAATCATTATTTCTTCTAGATTTTCCAGAAGAGAAATGTTTAAAGAAATTTAAAAGACTTTGAAGTATGATTTAAATTTGATTCTGCAGATTTTCTAGATTTGCCAGAATATTTTTTTGAATTTTAATCATAATAAGTTTGAAGAGATGAAATGAAGTGAATTATATTTACATAGCGCTTTTCTCTAGTGACTCAAAGCGCTTTACATAGTGAAACCCAATATTTAAGTTCCATTTAAACCAGTGTGGGTGGCACTGGGAGCAGGTGGGTAAAGTGTCTTGCCCAAGGACACAACGGCAGTGACTAGGATGGCGAAAGTGGGAATCAAACCTGGAACCCTCAAGTTGCTGGCACGGCCACTCTACCAAACGAGCTATACCGCCTATTATTTCACAGAAAAAACAGAAGCTAAAATAAAGAATTAAATTAAAATGTATTTATTATTCTTTACAATAAAAAAAAAAATAAAAAAAATACTTGAAAATTGATTTAAATTGTCAGGAAAGAAGAGAAAGGAATTTAAAAGGTAAAAAGGTATACGTGTTTAAAAATCCTAAAATCATTTTTAAGGTTGTATTTTTCCTCTAAAATTGTCTTTCTGAAAGTTATAAGAAGCAAAGTAAAAAAAAAAAAATGAATTTATTTAAACAAGTGAAGACCAAGTCTTTAAAATATTTTCTTCCATCCATCCATTTTCTGCCGCTTATTCCCGTTCGGGGTCGCGGGGGGCGCTGGCACCTAATATTTTCTTGGATTTTCAAATTCTATTTGAGTTTTGTCTCTCTTAGAATTAAAAATGTCGAGCAAAGCGAGACCAGCTTGCTAGTAAATGAATAAAATTTAAAAAATAGAGGCAGCTCACTGGTAAGTGCTGCTATTTGAGCTATTTTTAGAACAGGCCAGCAGGCGACTCATCTGGTCCTTATGGGCTACCTGGTGGGCACCACGTTGGTGACCCCTGGTCCAAATGAACCAGGTGCAAGACATGACAGGTGAAATCTAATTGGTAGTCATGGTGACAAAACAAACAAGAGTGCACAATGAGTCCACAACCAAACAGAACGTTACCAAAAAAACATGACAAATATGTATTCAAAACTTGATTTATTTATTTTTGTTCTTCGTTATTCTGGTTATTGTTTAATCCAGGGGTCGGGAACCTTTTTGGCTGAGAGAGCCAAGAAAGCCAAATATTTGAAAATGTATTTCCGTGAGAGCCATATCATATTTTTTAACACTGAATACAACTAAATGCGTGCATTTTTAAGTAAGACCAACATTTTTAGAGTATAATAAGTCTCTTTATTATTTTTAATAACATTGTTATTCTGAATCTAACCAATAATAAATAAAATGTCATGTCTGTTGATCGTGTTTTTGTTTGGCCATGTGCTGTTTGTCCTTTGGACTCTTTAAGTTCCTGTTTTTTACCACTCCCTTGTCTGGTTTCCTTGGTTACTCATTTTGTCCACCTGTCTCTGGTGGACAAAACGAGCACTAATCAGAGGCAGTATTTAAGCTCGTCTTTGCCAGTCAGTCGCCCTGTGCTGACTTGTTTCATGCCTTGCCATAGTTCCGTACCTCATGCCATGCCAAGTAAGTTTTGTTTGATTTATGTTTTTCGTCATTTTATGCGTTAGCTTTGTTCTTTAGCCCCAAGTTGTGCCGCCGCTGTGAGCGATTTTTGTTTGTAGATTTTTTTTAGTCAAAATTAAATCATGTTTTTACCTAAATGCCATGTCCCGAGTAGTCCGTCTGCCTTCCTGGGAGAACGACTTCGCAGCAAACTGCAACCTCCTCCCCATCGTGACATAAAATACTTCTTACCATTAATGCGACTTCTTGAACAGGTGCGGTAGAAAACGGATGGATGGATTTAAATGCATGAGAATGTTTTCTATTTTGCATGTTGTTTTTACCAGCGAAATTATTCATTATTATCACGTTAAGCAATGTCAGCTAAGATGTATCTGAGAGCCAGATGCAGTCATCAAAAGAGCCACATCTGGCTCTAGAACCATGGGTTCCCTACCCCTGGTTTAATCAGACATTAAATGTCACAGTGCGTATTTTACGGTGTAACTGCGGACGTCATGGCGACTTCTTCCGAAGGTCTTTTGCGATGCAAGGCGACGCTTCTGGGGACTCTTGATAACTGAGCGGGCACCTGCCATCTTAAATAGAAATGCCCTCCGGAGGTGACGGGGAGGGACCTAACAGACTGATTAAGAAGGTCAGCGGCGTCCCACAGTGTCCCCTCGACACAATGCAGTGGGCAAGAGGAGCAAGATGTCTCAGCCATTGTCCCTGGAGAAGAAGACGCCGCATCTCATGCCGGTCACTCTGACAGTTCTGCAAGGGCAGCTTTGTTCGGGACAAAGGCTGCTCCACAACAGCACCGACCGTGGCTACGCTGGGGCCCTAGGCAGAAATTAATTGGACTTAATTGGCATCTTTACACAAAACAGGGCCCCTACTGTTAGGGTTGTCCGTGGAAGTCTGGCCATGTTTTCGTTTTTTTTGTCTCTTTCCTGTTTTTATTCCTCAGCGCTGTTTCCCCTGAGGTGCGGCTGATTGGCACCTGGCCGCACCTGGTGTCAATCAGCCCGATTTCCTGTTTGAACCTGTTTTGTCCTCCAGTCGAGTGCTGGATTATTATATTGTATTGTCGCTCCTGCCGCATCGTGTCATTGCAGCGTAGCCGTGAGCTATATTTCGGTAGCAGTTTATAGCTCACTGTCTTTTGTTTCCTGCTTTCAGTTTGTCTTTATACAACATGTAACGACTTCTGTTTTACTGTTTTACAAGCTTCCACGCTAGGCCCTTTTGTTTTTCCTAGCTTCCAAGCTAAGCTCATTTTGTTTTCTAGCTCCCATGTGAATTGTGAAGTGAAGTGAATCATATTTATATAGCGCTTTTCTCAAGTGACTCAAAGCGCTTTACATAGTTACACCCAATATCTAAGTTACATTTAAACCAGTGTGGGTGACACTGGGAGCAGGTGGGTAAAGTGTCTTGCCCAAGGACACAACGGCAGTAACTAGGATGGCACAAGCCGGAATCGAACCTGCAACCCTCAAGTTGCTGGCACGGCCACTCTACCAACCGAGCTATACCGCCCCATGCTAGCTCCTTTAGTTTGTTATCCGCCTCGTGCGCTTTGAGTGCTGGATTATTATATTGTATTGTCGCTCCTGTCGCATCGTGTCATTGCAGCGTAGCCGTAAGCTATATTTCGGTAGCAGTTTATAGCTTACTGTCTTTTGTTCCCTGCTTTCAGTTTGTCTTTATACAACACGTAACGACTTCTGTTTTACTGTTTTATAAGCTTCCAGGCTAGGCCCTTTTGTTTTTGCTAGCTTCCATGCTAAGATCATTTTGTTTTCTAGCTCCCATGCTAGCTCCTTTAGTTTGTTATCCGCCTCGTGCGCCTCGAGTGCTGGATTATTATATTGTATTGTCGCTCCTGTCGCATCATGTCGCGCCTGTCGTGTCATTGCAGCGTAGCGGTAAGTTATATTTCGGTAGCAGTTTATAGCTTACTGTCTTTTGTTCCCTGCTTTGTTTGTCTTTATACAACACGTAACGACTTCTGTTTTACTGTTTTACAAGCTTCCACGCTAGGCCCTTTTGTTTTTGCTAGCCTCCATGCCAAGCTCATTTTGTTTTCTAGCTCTCATGCTAGCTCCTTTAGTTTGTTATCCGCCTCGTGCGCCTCGAGTGCTGCATTATTATATTGTATTGTCGCTCCTGTCGCATCGTGTCATTGCAGCGTAGCCGTAAGCTATATTTCGGTAGCAGTTTATAGCTCACTGTCTTTTGTTACCTGCTTTGTTTGTCTTTATACAACACGTAACGACTTCTGTTTTACTGTTTTACAAGCTTCCACGCTAGGCCCTTCTGTTTTTGCTAGCTTCCATGCTAAGCTCATTTTGTTTTCTACCTCCCATGCTAGCTCCTTTAGTTTGTTATCCGCCTCGTGCGCTTTGAGAACTGCATTATTATATTGTATTGTCGCTCCTGTCCCATCGTGTCGTGTCGCTCCTGTCGTGTCATTGCAGCGTAGCGGTGAGCTATATTTCGGTAGCAGTTTATAGCTTACTGTCTTTTGTTCCCTGCTTTGTTTGTCTTTATACAACACCTAACGACTTCTGTTTTCCTGCTCACTACCCGCAAGCTTCCACGCTAGGCCCTTTTGTTTTTGCTAGCTTCCATGCCAAGCTCATTTTGTTTTCTAGCTCCCATGCTAGCTCCTTTAGTTTGTTATCCGCCTCGTGCGCCTCGAGTGCTGGATTATTATATTGTATTGTCGCTCCTGTCGCATCGTGTCATTGCAGCGTAGCCGTAAGCTATATTTCGGTAGCAGTTTATAGCTTACTGTCTTTTGTTCCCTGCTTTCAGTTTGTCTTTATACAACACGTAACGACTTCTGTTTTACTGTTTTATAAGCTTCCACGCTAGGCCCTTTTGTTTTTCCTAGCTTCCATGCCAAGCTCATTTTGTTTTCTATCTCCCATGCTAGCTCCTTTAGTTTGTTATCCGCCTCGTGCGCCTCGAGTGCTGAATTATTATATTGTATTGTCGCTCCTGTCGCATCATGTCGCGCCTGTCGTGTCATTGCAGCGTAGCGGTAAGCTATATTTCGGTAGCAGTTTATAGCTTACTGTCTTTTGTTCCCTGCTTTCAGTTTGTCTTCATACAACACGTAACGACTTCTGTTTTCCTGCTAACTACCCGAGCTACGCCTTTTGTGCTTGCTAGCTTCCATGCTAAGCTCATTTTGTTTTCTAGATCCCATGCTAGCTCCTTTAGTTTGTTATCCGCCTCGTGCGCGTTTTTGCTAGTACCCTTTTGTTTGTTCATCCATCACTTCCATTTTTCTACCGCTTATTCCCATTTTTGTGGTCGCGGGGGGCGCTGGCACCTATCTCAGCTACAATCGGGCGGAAGGCGGTGTACACCCTGGACAAGTCGCCACCTCATCGCAGGGCCAACACAGATAGACAGACAACATTCACACTCACATTCACACACTAGGGCCAATTTAGTGTTGCCAATCAACCTATCCCCAGGTGCATGTCTTTGGAAGTGGGAGGAAGCCGGAAAACCCGGAGGGAACCCACGCATTCACGGGGAGAACATGCAAACTCCACCCAGGACTGCAGGACCTTCGTATTGTGAGGCAGACGCACTAACCCCTCTTCCACCGTGAAGCCCTTGTTCGTTCATGTTCTAGTATTTCAATTAAATCACAAACTAACTTTGACAGAATAATACAGTACTCGACTGGAGGACAAAACGGGTTCAGATAGGAGTGGGCTGATTGACGCCAGGTGTGGCCAATCAGCCGCAGCTGAGGGGAAACAGCACTCTGGGAAAAAAAACAGGAAACAGACAAAATAAGAGCGCTGACAGGAAACAGACAGGAAAAACTAAAACATGGCCACACTGTCACGGACAAGCCTGACACCTACAGATCACGGGGCCAGGACTTGTTAAACCATAGAAGAAACACATCACTGTTGCATTGATTCAGTTTTTATTTGGAATAAACTACTAACATAAAACAAGGTAACATCTTCCCAACATGTACAAAACCCAAAACCAGTGAAGTTGGCACGTAAATGGTAAATAACAACAGAATACAATGATTTACAAATTATTTTTGTCACGAAATGGTGGTAACGAACCCCAAGATGCAGAGATGACAGGCTTGGTACATGAAAACATTGTTTTAATATTCAAAGAAAAAAGGCAAGGAAAACACAAACCAGAAACCAGGAAACAGCAAACAGGGACAGGAGTCAGGACCCAGGGAATAGCTCACAGCCTTCAAGAACCAGGCACTCCACAGCATACTGCAAAAAGTACTCCAGCACTGACTGGAGGGCAAGGCGGGTTTAAATAATGACTGTGATTAGTGCTCGGGCAGCAGGTGAGCAGGCGAACACAAATCAGAGTCAGGTGGAAATAATAAGTAACCATAGTAACTAAAACAAACAAGGGTGCCCAAAAAACAGGAACCCAAGGAGTCTTGAACAGAAAATAACAAAAAACATGATCCAGACCACAGATCATGACATTTTTCAACCTATTTTCAATTGAATAGACTACAAAAGAGAAGATACTTAACGTTCGAACTGGAAAACGTTGTTATTTTTTGCAAATATTAGCTCATTCTGTATTTGATGCCTGCAACATGTTTCAAAAAAGCTGGCACAAGTGGAAAAAAAGACAGAAAAAGTTGAGAAATGCTCATCAAACGCTTATTTGGAACATCCCACAGGTGAACAGGCTAATTGGGGTTCCATATTTTGGGTATAAAAGCAGCTTCCATTAAATGTTCAGTCATTCACAAACAAAGGTGGGGCGAGGGGTCACCACTTTGTGAACAAATGCGTGAGCAAATTGTCGAACAGTATAGGAACAACATTTCTCAATCAGGTATTGCAAGGAATCTTTGGGATTTCACCATATACGGTCCATAATATCATCAAAAATCTGTAGAAATCACTGCACATAAGCGTTGATATTATGGACCTTCGATCCCTTAGGCGGTACTGCATCAAAAAGCGACATCAGTGTGGAAAGGATATCACCACATGGGCTCAAGTACACTTCAGAAAACCACTGTCAGAAACTACAGTTCATCGTTACATCTGTAAGTGCAAGTCAAAACTCTACTATGCAAAGCGAAAGCCATTTATCAACAACACCCAGAATTTATATCGCCCTAATTGAAGTGAAGTGTGAAGTGAATTATATTTATATAGCGCTTTTCTCAAGTGACTCAAAGCGCTTTACATAGTGAAACCCAATATCTAAGTTACATTTAAACCAGTGTGGGTGGCACTGGGAGCAGGTGGGTAAAGTGCCTTGCCCAAGGACACAACCGCAGAGACTAGGATGGTGGAAGCGGGGATCGAACCTGCAACCCTCAAGTTGCTGGCACGGCCGCTCTACAAACCGGGCTATAATTCACAAGTGTCTCAAAGGGCTGCACACGCCACAAAGACATCCTCGGTTCAGAGCCCACATAAGGGCAAGGAAAAACTCACAACCCAGTGGGATGTCTTTAAGAATGACTATGCGAAACCTTGGAGAGGACCGCAGATGTGGGTGACCCCCGCCCCTCTAGGGCAGACCGGATGCAATGGACGTCCAGTGGGTCTAGGATAATATTGTAAAAGTCCAGTCCATAGTGGATCTAACATAATAGTGAGAGTCCACTGCATAGTGGGGCCAGCAGGAGACCATCCCGAGCAGAGACGGGTCAGCAGCACAGAGATGTCCCCAACCGAACGGTCCACCCTGGGTCCCGACTCTGGACAGCCAGCACTTCATTCATGGTCCCCGGATCTGGGCCCCATCCTTTCAAAAGGGAGGGAAAAAAAGAAACGGCAGATCAACTGGTCTAAAAAGGGGGTCTATTTAAAGGCTAGTTTTAAGATAGGACTTAAAAGCTTTTTACAGAGGTAGCATCTCTAACTGTTACCGGGAGGGCATCTCAGAGTACTGGAGCCCGAATTAAAAAAAAAGGCCGTAGACTTTTTTGGGGCTCTAGGAATCACTAATAAGCCGGAGTCCTTTGAACGCAGATTTCTTGCCGGGACATATGGTACAATACAACCGGCAAGATAGGATGGAGCTAGACCGTGTAGTATTTTATACGTAAGTAGTAAAACCTTAAAGTCACATCTTAAGTGCACAGGAAGCCAGTGCAGGTGAGCCAGTACAGGCGTAATGTGATCAAACTTTCTTGTTCTTGTCAAAAGTCTAGCAGCCGCATTTTGTACCAACTGTAATCTTAAAATAAATGATAAACGGGTTGTACTTGTATAGCGCTTTTCTACCTTCAAGGTACTCAAAGCGCTTTGACACTACTTCCACATTTACCCATTCACACACACATTCACACACTGATGGAGGGAGCTGCCATGCAAGGCGCTAACCAACACCCATCAGGACACAACGGACGTGACGAGCTTGGTACTAGGTGGGGATTGAACCAGGGATCCCGGGGGTTGCGCACAGCCACTCTCCCACTGCTCCACACCGTCCCCTTAGGCATAGGTAACTTACACATCTGTGAAGTCACCATTAATGCTGAAAAGTCCATAGAGGTTTTGGAGCAACATATGTTGCCATCCAAACAATGTTATCATTTCAGCCACGTGTTACAACAGCGTGGCTTCGTAAAACAAGAGTGCGGGTACTTTCCAGGCCCGCCCGCAGTCCAGACCTGTCTCCCATTGAAAATGTGTGGCGCATTATGAAGCGTAAAATAGGACAGCGAACAGTTGAACGACTGAAGCTCTACATAAAATAAGAATGGGAAAGAATTCCACTTTCAAAGCTTCAACAATTAGTTTCCTCAGTTCCCAAACGTTTATTGAGTGTTGTTAAAAGAATAGTTGATGTAACACAGTGGTGAACATGCCCTTTCCCAACTACTTTGGCACGTGTTGCAGCCATGAAATTCTAAGTTAATTATTATTTGCAAAAAAAAATAAAGTTTATGAGTTTGAACATCAAATATCTTGTCTTTGTAGTGCATTCAACTGAATATGGGTTGAAAAGGATATGCAAATCATTGTATTCTGTTTATATTTATGTCTAACACAATTTCCCAACTCATATGGAAACAAGGTTTGTAAAAACTCTGATGCCAGCTGGATAGCTCAAATGCTAACATTTTGAAAATTCCTAGCGCCAACACTTACTGAATATTGGTGCGTGCAAAACAGCAATTTTAGAACGATACACAAACCTGCAGCTAAGTGGCAGCAGTGCTTGATCTGATCAACAATGTTTATTAAGTGTTGTTAAAAGAAAAGGTGATGTAACACAGTGGTGAACATGCCCTTTCCCAACTACTTCTGTACGTTTTGCAGCCATGAAATTCTAAGTTAATTATTATTTGCAAAAAAAAATAAAGTTTATGAGTTTGAACATCAAATATATTGTCTTTGTAGTACATTCAACTGAATATGGGTTGAAAATGATTTGCAAATCATTGTATTCTGTTTATATTTACATCTAACACAATTTCCCGAGTCAAATGGAAACAAGGTTTGTAAAAACTCTGATGCCAGCTGGATAGCTCAAATGCTAACATTTTGAAAATTCCTAGCGCCAACACTTACTGAATATTGGTGCGTGCAAAACAGCAATTTTAGAACGATACACAAACCTGCAGCTAGGTGGCAGCAGTGCTTGATCTGATCAACAACGTTTATTAAGTGTTGTTAAAAGAAAAGGTGATGTAACACAGTGGTGAACATGCCCTTTCCCAACTACTTCTGTATGTTTTGCAGCCATGAAATTCTAAGTTAATTATTATTTGCAAAAAAAACTAAGTTTATGAGTTTGAACATCGAATATGTTGTCTTTGTAGTACATTCAACTGAATATGGGTTGAAAATGATTTGCAAATCATTGTATTCCGTTTATATTTACATCTAACACAATTTCCCAAGTCAAATGGAAACAAGGTTTGTAAAAACTCTGGTGCCAGCTGGCTAGCTCAAATGCTAACATTTTGAAAATTCCTAGAGCCAACACTTACTGAATATTGGTGCGTGCAAAACAGCAATTTTAGAACGATACACAAACCTGCAGCTAGGTGGCAGCAGTGCTTGATCTGATCAACAACGTTTATTAAGTGTTGTTAAAAGAAAAGGTGATGTAACACAGTGGTGAACATGCCCTTTCCCAACTACTTCTGTACGTTTTGCAGCCATGAAATTCTAAGTTAATTATTATTTGCAAAAAAAACTAAGTTTATGAGTTTGAACATCGAATATGTTGTCTTTGTAGTACATTCAACTGAATATGGGTTGAAAATGATTTGCAAATCATTGTATTCTGTTTATATTTACATCTAACACAATTTCCCAACTCATATGGAAACAAGGTTTGTAAAAACTCTGGTGCCAGCTGGCTAGCTCAAATGCTAACATTTTGAAAATTCCTAGCGCCCACACTGATGGAATATTGGTGCATGCAAAACAGCAATTTTAGAACGATACACAAACCTGCAGCTAGGTGGCAGCAGTGCTTGATCTGATCAACAGGCTACCTTCTCTAGCCTGTAGAAAAAGCGGTATGTGGAAATGTAACTAACACATGAATAAATAAATACAATCAAGTCCTTAATGGTAATTAGATTCAGGGAGTCTGTCCCTGAGGGCGGTTCATTAAGGAAACTGATTGACGAGCGCTGATAGTTTCATAAAATGCAATTCAATACGCGGTCGTATCAAATTATAAAACACCTTTCAGAAAAATAGTTTGGAGTGAAGTGAATGATGTTTTTCATCCTTCATTTCAAGGAAGGTATTTGATCAAAGATAATATTATATGAAGAAAAGATCTAATCACATAATAGGCAATTCCATTTATCTACTTCAGGTGATCTTAATCCTCTTCGGATTCAGATACACTAGATTGCCATATCTAGTACTTGAACGTTGCAATTTTCAGATGTTAAGGGAAAAAAAAAAAAAAAAAAACATCTACCACTTTATTTTGAAGGCATCTAAGCAGTTAGGGCAGGGGTCGGCAACTTAAAATGTTGAAAGAGCCATTTTGGACTAAAAGCACAAAAAAACTAATCTGTCTGGAGCTGCAAAACATTAAAACACATTTTAAAAAAGTCTTAAAATGAAAGCAACACATGATGTAAATGTCTATATTTTATATTTATATATATGTAAATGCCGCCTCAGTAGAAGCATTTAAGTCTCACCTTAAAACTCATTTGTATAGTCTAGCCTTTAAATAGACTCCCTTTTTAGACCAGTTGATCTGCCGTTTCTTTTCTTTTTCTTCTATGTCCCACTCTCCCTTGTGGAGGGGGTCCGGTCCGATCCGGTGGCCATGTACTGCTTGCCTGTGTATCGGCTGGGGACATCTCTGCGCTGCTGGTCCGCCTCCGCTTGGGATGGTTTCCTGCTGGCTCCGCTGTGAACGGGACTCTCGCTGCTGTGTTGGATCCGCTTTGGACTGGACTCTCGCGACTGTGTTGGATCCATTATGGATTGAACTTTCACAGTATCATGTTAGACCCGCTCGACATCCATTGCTTTCCTCCTCTCCAAGGTTCTCATAGTCATCATTGTCACCGACGTCCCACTGGGTGTGAGTTTTCCTTGCCCTTATGTGGGCCTACCGAGGATGTCGTAGTGGTTTGTGCAGCCCTTTGAGACACTAGTGATTTAGGGCTATATAAGTAAACATTGATTGAAGTGAAGTGAAGTGAATTATATTTATATAGCGCTTTTCTCTAGTGACTCAAAGCGCTTTACATAGTGAAACCCAATATCTAAGTTGCATTTAAACCAGTGTGGGTGGCACTGGGAGCAGGTGGGTAAAGTGTCTTGCCCAAGGACACAACGGCAGTGACTAGGATGGCAGAAGCGGGAATCGAACCTGCAACCCTCAAGTTGCTGGCACGGCCACTCTACCAACCGAGCTATACCGATTGATTGATTGATATATTAGCCTACTATCAAAATGACTATGTGTCGCAGGCTGAAGCAAATCTTCGTTGACAGAAATGTTAAAATGTAATATTTATTCTACACTGTGGAGAGGCGGAGCCAGCGAATGAGCAGCGGAGATGACGGCGAGGAGGCGGAGATGGCGGGCGAGCGGAGAGGCGAGGCGAGATGCGCTGGGAGCGACGCCGCAATCATGATCACGTGCATGGAACGCACACCTGCACACTATTAATGAATCTCCTCTCGCTGTATAAAAGGGTATCAGCAGCACGAGAGGCGGGAGAGGAACGAGAGGCACGAGAGCCAGAAGAGGCGGCGCATGCAACGCGGAAGAGAGCGAGAGGCAGACGAGGCGGGCGACTGAAAAGTTACAAGAAAAAAGATTTTCTTAATTGAAAAATAAAGAAGTCTACACCTGCTCGAGCGAATGTCCTTCCTTGGTGGTCCTGGGAACCCGCACGACGGCATGAGACTGTCACATACGCATTTTTACAATATTGGAAAACATTAGTAAAAATGATGCTTCTTAGTTGGTGAAATAAGTCCTGGAAAGTGAGGTGAATTATATTTATATAGCGCTTTTCTCTAGTGACTCAAAGTGCTTTACATAGTGAAACCCAATATCTAAGTTACATTTAAACCAGTGCGGGTGGCACTGGGAGCAGGTGGGTAAAGTGCCTCGCCCAAGGACACAACGGCAGCGACTAGGATGGCGGAAGCGGGAATCGAACCTGCATCCCTCAAGTTGCTAGCACGGCCACTCTACCAACCAAGGTATGCCGCCCCCCAATGACTGCCTTAGAATGGCCATCGGTATAGATGAGTCCAAGTTAATGGATTAGGCAAGCTAGGTAATGTTTGCTGTGGTCTGGAACAACATGGCACACGAATAACTATCAGAAATGCAATATGTCAATATTACATACAGATAATGTGTCATGACATGTAAACATACATCTGTCACGTCTATGGGATCATGTTTTGTTTTGGTCATGTTCGGTTTTGTTTTTTGGACATTCAGTTCCTGGTTTATTTTGTTGCCATAGAAACTCATTAGTTTTCACCTTGTCCTCATGTCAATGTCAATCTATGGCCCCCTGGGATGATATTTGATTAGTATTAGGACCGGCCCGTAGGCCACAGCCACCTGCTGCTGCCAATAACTCTATCAGTGTTGGCCGCTAGGGATTTTCAAAAATGGGGTTCCGGAGATCCTATCAAGTCATGAAAATGGGGTCCCACAGTAAATTTTTGGAACCATTTTGAAAACAAATTGTGACGGACTCCTGCCGTTGTGCGGGTTCCCAGGACCACCAAGGAAGGACATTGCTTTCGAGCAGGTTTGACTCGCTTTATCTTTCAATATAGCTTGTCTGCGCTCGTGTCGCTGGTCAGCTCCTTCCCCACTGCTCGCTCTCTGTCGCTCTCGCTCTTCAGATACTGCTGTGGGTTCTCCTCCTCCTTCTGCCCCGATCTCTCCTGTTTAATTGTGTCCTGGTGTGCGAGTCACGCACGCACCTGATCTTGCTTAGAGCGTCGCTCCCGGCACACCCCGCCTCTCCGCCCGGTCGTCGTCTCCGCCTCCTTGCCGCCATCCTTGGCCGGGCTCCAGCGTGCTCCGCCTCTCCACACAAATGTATGCATTATCCTGTTTATATCTCACATTCTGTATTGTGTTTTGGAAAAAGATCGTCATAAACGTTACTTAATTCATTTAAAATAATAATAGAAAAAAAAACAAATTTTTATGCAAATCATTCACTTTCTTCCTTCCTTCATGGAGCTAAACTTTACCGCTGTCATTATTTTTTTCTATCTATTTATTATAATATTTTCAGAATGTCTTTATTCTATTTTTGGCCAAAGTGAGACAAAAAAACCAACCTGAAGTTTTCTTTATTTTTTAGTTTTAATGCAATGATTTTAATAGTCCGGGCACACGTCTGCACAGTTTTTCCTCCAAGCGGCCCCTGAGCTAAAATGAGTTCGACCCCCCTGGATTAGATGCTATTTTACCGCCAATCACTAATCAGAAGGCTTTGTCAGTGCTGGATTACTTCTTTCATTCGTGCCTTTATGACAAATAGCTGTAAACTCTTCCCGTGCACTCCCCTGTGGCACTAGTTTTTGTTTTATGTGCACTCCCAGTTGCTCCGGTGTTTGTTACTTGTAGATTAGTTGCATCGTATATGTTAATTTCAATAAAATACTCCATAAAGTTGTCTACAGAGTAAATCTGCATGCTCAGATTCTGAAGAGCCCTCAAGGGAAGTCAGGGGTTGAGGCCTGGCTCTAGACCACCACTTTCACCCCGACCAATAAATAGATGCATGACCCACAGCTGGTTGCACGCTAACGTTCATCATAATTGGAAATTGCATAATTAGATCAATATTGGAGGATCCTGTGCTTCGACCGAGACTATCGGACCATGACTCAACCTCGATCCAGTTTAAATAAACATTTCTGACAAGGACTCTGAGAAGCTGTGTAATTGCCTTATTTTGTGCATTTTTTTCCGGCACGAAACCAGGTTTGCTCGTACGAAATTACTCGAGCATTTTTTTTTGTACAAATAAATAACAAATTGTTAGCTATTCCACAGAACCAGAACCATACTCAAGCGAACAGTATGTCTTCAGTATGGATGGGTACCTTTTACATTTGAATCAATACGGTACCGATTCCAGGTATCTAAGAATTGATACCGATATTCGGAAATTGGGTGTGTGTGTTCTATTATGTTGATACATGCTAAGACTAGCATGCTAACTAACATTATCATAATAAGATTTTAAGCAATTGTTTCACTCATACTCTTTGGTCATATAACTTGGTACTTGGCACATACTGAATGTTAAAATGCTAATGTTAGCATGCTAACTAACATTGTCATGCTAAGATTTCAAGCAAATGTTTCACTCATACACTTTAGTCATATAACTTAGTACTTGAAACATACTGAATGTTAAAATACTAATGCTAGCATGCTAACTAACATTGTCATGCTAATATTTTAAGCAAATGTTTCACTCATACACTTAAGTCATATAACTTGGTACTTGAAACATACTGAATGTTAAAATGCTAATGCTAGCATGCTAACTAACATTGTCATGCTAAGATTTTAAGCAAATGTTTCACTCATACACTTAAGTCATATAACTTGGTACTTGAAACATACTGAATGTTAAAATACTAATGCTAGCATGCTAACTAACATTGTCATGCTAATATTTTAAGCAAATGTTTCACTCATACACTTAAGTCATATAACTTGGTACTTGAAACATACTGAATGTTAAAATGCTAATGCTAGCATGCTAACTAACATTGTCATGCTAAGATTTTAAGCAAATGTTTCACTCATACACTTTGGTCATATAACTTGGTACTTGGCACATACTGAAAGTTAGCATGCTAATGCTAGCATGCTAACTAACATTGTCATGCTAAGATTTCAAGCAAATGTCTCACTCATACACTTTGGTCATATAACTTGGTACTTGGCACATACTGAATGTTAGCATGCTAATGTTAGCATGCTAGCTAACATTGTCATGCTAAGATTTCAAGCAAATGTTTCACTCATACACTTTGGTCATATAACTTGGTACTTGGCACATACTGAATGTTAAAATGCTAATGTTAGCATGCTAACTAACATTGTCATGCTAAGATTTTAAGCAAAGGTTTCACTCATACACTTTGGTCATATTACTTGGTACTTAGCACATACTGAATGTTAGCATGCTAATGTTAGCATGCTAACTAACATTGTCATGCTAAGATTTCAAGCAAATGTCTCACTCATACACTTTGGTCATATAACTTGGTACTTGGCACATACTGAATGTTAGCATGCTAATGCTAGCATGCTAACTAACATTGTCATGCTAAGATTTCAAGCAAATGTTTCACTCATACACTTTGGTCACATAACTTGGTACTTAGCACATACTGAATGTTAAAATGCTAATGCTAGCATGCTAACTAACATTGTCATGCTAAGATTTTAAGCAAATGTTTCACTCATACACTTTGGTCATATAACTTGGTACCTGGCACATACTGAAAGTTAGCATGCTAATGCTAGCATGCTAACTAACATTGTCATGCTAAGATTTCAAGCAAATGTTTCACTCATACACTTTGGTCATATAACTTGGTACTTGGCACATACTGAATGTTAAAATGCTAATGCTAGCATGCTAACTAACATTGTCATGCTAAGATTTCAAGCAAATGTTTCACTCATACACTTTAGTCATATAACTTAGTACTTGAAACATACTGAATGTTAAAATACTAATGCTAGCATGCTAACTAACATTGTCATGCTAAGATTTTAAGCAAATGTTTCACTCATACACTTTGGTCACATAACTTGGTACTTGGCACATACTGAAAGTTAGCATGCTAATGCTAGCATGCTAACTAACATTGTCATGCTAAGATTTCCAGCAAATGTTTCACTCATACACTTTAGTCATATAACTTGGTACTTGGCACATACTGAATGTTAAAATGCTAATGCTAGCATGCTAACTAACATTGTCATGCTAAGATTTTAAGCAAATGTTTCACTCATACACTTTGGTCACATAACTTGGTACTTGGCACATACTGAAAGTTAGCATGCTAATGCTAGCATGCTAACTAACATTGTCATGCTAAGATTTCAAGCAAATGTTTCACTCATACACTTTAGTCATATAACTTGGTACTTAGCACATACTGAATGTTAAAATGCTAATGCTAGCATGCTAACTAACATTATCATAATACGATTTTAAGCAAATGTTTCACTCATACTCTTTGGTCATATAACTTGGTACTTGACACATACTGAATGTTAAAATGCTAATGTTAGCATGCTAACGTTAGCATGCTAACTAACATTGTCATGCTAAGATTTTAAGCAAATGTTTCACTCATACACTTTGGTCACATAACTTGGTACTTGGCACATACTGAAAGTTAGCATGCTAATGCTAGCATGCTAACTAACATTGTCATGCTAAGATTTCAAGCAAATGTTTCACTCATACACTTTAGTCATGTAACTTGGTACTTAGCACATACTGAAAGTTAGCATGCTAATGCTAGCATGCTAACTAACCTTGTCATGCTAAGATTTCAAGCAAATGTTTCACTCATACACTTTGGTCACATAACTTGGTACTTGACACATACTGAATGTTAGCATGCTAATGCTAGCATGCTAACTAACATTGTCATGCTAAAATTTTAAGCAAATGTTTCACTCATACACTTTGGTCATATAACTTGGTACTTGGCACATACTGAATGTTAGCATGCTAATGTTAGCATGCTAACTAACATTGTCATGCTAAGATTTCAAGCAAATGTTTCACTCATACACTTTGGTCACATAACTTGGTACTTGGCACATACTGAGTTTTAGCATGCTAATGCTAGCATGCTAACTAACATTGTCATGCTAAGATTTTAAGCAAATGTTTCACTCATACACTTTAGTCATATAACTTGGTACTTGGCACATATTGAAAGTTAGCATGCTAATGCTAGCATGCTAACTAACATTGTCATGCTAAGATTTTAAGCAAACGTTTCACTCATACACTTAAGTCATATAACTTGGTACTTGAAACATACTGAATGTTAAAATGCTAATGCTAGCATGCTAACTAACATTGTCATGCTAAGATTTTAAGCAAATGTTTCACTCATACACTTTAGTCATATAACTTGGTACTTGGCACATACTGAATGTTAGCTTGCTAACGTTAGCATGCTAACTAACATTGTCATGCTAAGATTTTAAGCAAATGTTTCACTCATACACTTCAGTCATATAACTTAGTACTTGACACATACTGAATGTTAAAATGCTCATGCTAGCATGCTAACTAACAATAAAATGCTAACTTTTTAACACATGTTTCGGTCGTACTCTTCAGAGACATATGACTGGGTACTTGACACAAAATGACTGTTAGCATTCTAACGCTAGCATGCTAATGCTAGCATGCTAATTCTAGCATGCTAACTAACATTGTCATGCTGAGATTTTAAGCAAATGTTTCACTCATACACTTTAGTCATATAACTTAGTACTTGACACATACTGAATGTTAAAATGCTCATGCTAGCATGCTAACTAACAATAAAATGCTAACTTTTTAACACATGTTTCAGTCGTACTCTTCAGAGACATATGACTGGGTACTTGACACAAAATGACTGTTAGCATTCTAACGCTAGCATGCTAATTCTAGCATGCTAACTAACATTGTCATGCTAAGATTTTAAGCAAATGTTTCACTCATACACTTTGGTCATATAACTTGGTACTTGACACATACTGAATGTTAAAATGCTCATGCTAGCATGCTAACTAACAATATAATGCTAACTTTTTAACACATGTTTCAGTCGTACTCTTCAGAGACATATGACTGGGTACTTGACACAAAATGACTGTTAGCATTCTAACGCTAGCATGCTAATGCTAGCATGCTAACTAACATTGTCATGCTAAGATTTTAAGCAAATGTTTCACTCATACACTTTGGTCATACAACTTAGTACTTGACACATACTGAATGTTAAAATGCTCATGCTAGCATGCTAACTAACAATAATATGCTAACTTTTTAACACATGTTTCGGTCGTACTCTTCAGAGTCATATGACTGGGTACTTGATACAAAATGACTGTTTGCATTCTAACGCTAGCATGCTAATGCTAGTATGCTAACTAACATTGTCATGCTAAGATTTTAAGCAAATGTTTCACTCATACACTTTGGTCACATAACTTGGTACTTGACACATACTGAAAGTTAGCATGCTAATGCTAGCATGCTAACTATCATTGTCATGCTAAGATTTTAAGCAAATGTTTCACTCATACACTTTAGTCATATAACTTAGTACTTGGCACATACTGAATGTTAAAATGCTCATGCTAGCATGCTAACTAACAATAAAATGCTAAATTTTTAACACATGTTTCAGTCGTACTCTTCAGAGACATATGACTGGGTACTTGACACAAAATGACTGTTAGCATTCTAATGCTAGCATGCTAATGCTAGCATGCTAACTAACATTGTCATGCTAAGATTTTAAGCAAATGTTTCACTCATACACTTTGGTCACATAACTTGTTACTTGACACATACTGAAAGTTAGCATGCTAATGCTAGCATGCTAACTATCATTGTCATGCTAAGATTTTAAGCAAATGTTTCACTCATACACTTTAGTCATATAACTGAGTACTTGACACATACTGAATGTTAAAATGCTCATGCTAGCATGCTAACTAACAATAAAATGCTAACTTTTTAACACATGTTTCGGTCGTACTCTTCAGAGACATATGACTGGGTACTTGACACAAAATGACTGTTAGCATTCTAACGCTAGCATTCTAATGCTAGCATGCTAACTAACATTGTCATGCTAAGATTTTAAGCAAATGTTTCACTCATACACTTTAGTCATATAACTTAGTACTTGACACATACTGAATGTTAAAATGCTAATGCTAGCATGCTAACTAACAATAACATGCTAACTTTTTAACACATGTTTCGGTCGTACTCTTCAGAGACATATGACTGGGTACTTGACACAAAATGACTGTTAGCATTCTAACGCTAGCATTCTAATGCTAGCATGCTAACTAACATTGTCATGCTAAGATTTTAAGCAAATGTTTCACTCATACACTTTAGTCATATAACTTAGTACTTGGCACATACTGAATGTTAAAATGCTCATGCTAGCATGCTAACTAACAATAAAATGCTAACTTTTTAACACATGTTTCAGTCATACTCTTCAGAGACATATGACTGGGTACTTGACACAAAATGACTGTTAGCATTCTAATGCTAGCATGCTAATGCTAGCATGCTAACTAACATTGTCATGCTAAGATTTTAAGCAAATGTTTCACTCATACACTTTAGTCATATCACTTAGTACTTGACACATACTGAATGTTAAAATGCTAATGCTAGCATGCTAACTAACAATAAAATGCTAACTTTTTAACACATGTTTCAGTTGTACTCTTCAGAGACATATGACTGGGTACTTGACACAAAATGACTGCATTCTAACACTAGCATGCTAATGCTAGCTAACTAACATTATCATGCTAAGATTTCAAGCAAATGTTTCACTCATACACTTAAGTCATATAACTTGGTACTTGACACATACTGAATGTTAAAATGCTCATGCTACTATGCTAACTAACATTAACATGCTAACTTTTTAGAAGATTTTTATATTAACATGCTAACTTTTTAACATAATTTTCAGTCGTACTCTTCAGAGTCATTTGATTTGGTACTTGACACACACTGAATTTTAGCAAGCCAACGCTAGCGTTCTAACTTACATTAACATGCTAACTTTTTAGAAGATTTTTATATTAACATGCTAACTTTTTAACATAATTTTCAGTCGTACTCTTCAGAGTCATTTGACTTGGTACTTGACACACACTGAATTTTAGCAAGCCAACGCTAGCGTTCTAACTTACATTAACATGCTAACTTTTTAGAAGATTTTTATATCAACATGCTAACTTTTCAACATCATTTTCAGTCGTACTCTTCAGTCTTTTGACTTGGTACTTGACACACACTGAATTTTAGCAAGCCAACGCTAGCGTTCTAACTTACATTAACATGCTAACTTTTTTAGAATATTTTTATATTAATATGCTAACTTTTTAACATAATTTTCAGTCATACTCTTCAGAGTCATTTGATTTGGTACTTGACACAAACTGAATTTTAGCAAGCCAACGCTAGCGTTCTAACTTACATTAACATGCTAACTTTTTAGAAGATTTTTATATTAACATGCTAACTTTTTAACATAACTTTCAGTCGTACTCTTCAGAGTCATTTGATTTGGTACTTGACACAAACTGAATTTTAGCAACCCAACGCTAGCGTTCTAACTTACATTAACATGCTAACTTTTTTAGAAGATTTTTATATTAACATGCTAACTTTTTAAGATAATTTTCAGACGTACTCTTCAGAGTCATTTGACTTGGTCCTTGACACACACTGAATTTTAGCAAGCCAACGCTAGCGTTCTAACTTACATTAACATGCTAACTTTTTAGAAGATTTTTATATTAACATGCTAACTTTTTAACATAATTTTCAGTCGTACTCTTCAGAGTCATTTGACTTGGTACTTGACACACACTGAATTTTAGCAAGCCAACGCTAGCGTTCTAACTTACATTAACATGCTAACTTTTTAGAAGATTTTTATATTAACATGCTAACTTTTTAACATAATTTTCAGTCGTACTCTTCAGAGTCATTTGACTTGGTACTTGACACACACTGAATTTTAGCAAGCCAACGCTAGCGTTCGAACTAACATTAACATGCTAACTTTTTAGAAGATTTTTATATTAACATGCTAACTTTTTAACATACTTTTCAGTCGTACTCTTCAGAGTCATTTGATTTAGTACTTGACACAAACTGAATTTTAGCAAGCCAACGCTAGCGTTCTAACTTACATTAACATGCTAACTTTTTTAGAATATTTTTATATTAATATGCTAACTTTTTAACATAATTTTCAGTCATACTCTTCAGTCATTTGATTTGGTACTTGACGCAAACTGAATTTTAGCAAGCCAACGCTAGCGTTCTAACTTACATTAACATGCTAACTTTTTAGAATATTTTTATATTAACATGCTAACTTTTTAACATAATTTTCAGTCGTACTCTTCAGAGTCATTTGATTTGGTACTTGACACAAACTGAATTTTAGCAACCCAACGCTAGCGTTCTAACTTACATTAACATGCTAACTTTTTTAGAAGATTTTTATATTAACATGCTAACTTTTTAACATAATTTTCAGTCGTACTCTTCAGAGTCATTTGATTTGGTACTTGACACAAACTGAATTTTAGCAAGGCAACGCTAGCGTTCTAACTAACATTAACATGCTAACTTTTTTAGAAGATTTTTATATTAACATGCTAACTTTTTAACATAATTTTCAGTCGTACTCTTCAGAGTCATTTGACTTGGTACTTGACACACACTGAATTTTAGCAAGGCAACGCTAGCGTTCTAACTTACATTAACATGCTAACTTTTTTAGAAGATTTTTATGATAACACGCTAACTTTTCAACATCATTTTCAGTCGTACTCTTCAGAGTCATTTGACTTGGTACTTGACACAAACTGAATTTCAGCAAGCCAACGCTAGCGTTCTAACTTACATTAACATGCTAACTTTTTAGAATATTTTTATATTAACATGCTAACTTTTTAACATAATTTTCAGTCGTACTCTTCAGAGTCATTTGATTTGGTACTTGACACAAACTGAATTTTAGCAACCCAACGCTAGCGTTCTAACTTACATTAACATGCTAACTTTTTTAGAAGATTTTTATATTAACATGCTAACTTTTTAAGATAATTTTCAGACGTACTCTTCAGAGTCATTTGACTTGGTACTTGACACACACTGAATTTTAGCAAGCCAACGCTAGCGTTCTAACTTACATTAACATGCTAACTTTTTAGAATATTTTTATATTAACATGCTAACTTTTTAACATAATTTTCAGTCGTACCCTTCAGAGTCATTTGACTTGGTACTTGACACACACTGAATTTTAGCAAGCCAACGCTAGCGTTCTAACTAACATTAACATGCTAACTTTTTAGAAGATTTTTATATTAACATGCTAACTTTTTAACATAATTTTCAGTCGTACTCTTCAGAGTCATTTGACTTGGTACTTGACACACACTGAATTTTAGCAAGCCAACGCTACCGTTCGAACTAACATTAACATGCTAACTTTTTAGAACATTTTTATATTAACATGCTAACTTTTTAAAATAATGTTCAGTCGTACTCTTCAGAGTCATTTGACTTGGTACTTGACACACACTGAATTTTAGCAAGCCAACGCTAGCGTTATAACTAACATTAACATGCTAACTTTTTAGAAGATTTTTACATTAACATGCTAACTTTTTAACATAATTTTCAGTCGTACTCTTCAGAGCCTTTTGACTTGGTACTTGACACACACTGAATTTTAGCAAGCCAACGCTAGCGTTCTAACTTACATTAACATGCTAACTTTTTTAGAAGATTTTTATATTAACATGCTAACTTTTTAACATAATTTTCAGTCGTACTCTTCAGAGTCATTTGACTTGATACTTGACACACACTGAATTTTAGCAAGCCAACGCTAGCGTTCTAACTTACATTAACATGCTAACTTTTTAGAAGATTTTTATATTAACATGCTAACTTTTTAACATAATTTTCAGTCGTACTCTTCAGAGTCATTTGACTTGGTACTTGACACACACTGAATTTTAGCAAGCCAACGCTAGCGTTCGAACTTACATTAACATGCTAACTTTTTAGAAGATTTTTATATTAACATGCTAACTTTTTAACATAATTTTCAGTCGTACTCTTCAGAGTCATTTGACTTGGTACTTGACACACACTGAATTTTAGCAAGCCAACGCTAGCGTTCTAACTTACATTAACATGCTAACTTTTTAGAAGATTTTTATATTAACATGCTAACTTTTTAACATAATTTTCAGTCGTACTCTTCAGAGTCATTTGACTTGGTACTTGACACACACTGAATTTTAGCAAGCCAACGCTAGCGTTCGAACTAACATTAACATGCTAACTTTTTAGAAGATTTTTATATTAACATGCTAACTTTTTAACATACTTTTCAGTCGTACTCTTCAGAGTCATTTGATTTAGTACTTGACACAAACTGAATTTTAGTAAGCCAACGCTAGCGTTCTAACTTACATTAACATGCTAACTTTTTTAGAATATTTTTATATTAATATGCTAACTTTTTAACATAATTTTCAGTCATACTCTTCAGTCATTTGATTTGGTACTTGACGCAAACTGAATTTTAGCAAGCCAACGCTAGCGTTCTAACTTACATTAACATGCTAACTTTTTAGAATATTTTTATATTAACATGCTAACTTTTTAACATAATTTTCAGTCATACTCTTCAGAGTCATTTGACTTGGTACTTGACACACACTGAATTTTAGCAAGCCAACGCTAGCGTTCTAACTTACATTAACATGCTAACCTTTTAGAAGATTTTTATATTAACATGCTAACTTTTTAACATAATTTTCAGTCGTACTCTCTAGAGTCATTTGACTTGGTACTTGACACACACTGAATTTTAGCAAGCCAACGCTAGCGTTCTAACTTACATTAACATGCTAACTTTTTAGAAGATTTTTATATTAACATGCTAACTTTTTAACATAATTTTCGGTCGTACTCTTCAGAGTCATTTGACTTGGTACTTGACACACACTGAATTTTAGCAAGGCAACGCTAGCGTTCTAAGTAACATTAACATGCTAACTTTTTTAGAAGATTTTTATATTAACATGCTAACTTTTTAACATAATTTTCAGTCGTACTCTCCAGAGTCATTTTATTTGGTACTTGACACAAACTGAATTTTAGCAAGCCAACGCTAGCGTTCTAACTTACATTAACATGCTAACTTTTTTAGAAGATTTTTATATTAACATGCTAACTTTTCAACATAATTTTCAGTCGTACTCTTCAGAGTCATTTGACTTGGTACTTGACAGACACTGAATTTTAGCAAGCCAACGCTAGCGTTATAACTAACATTAACATGCTAACTTTTTTAGAAGATTTTTATATTAACATGCTAACTTTTTAACATAATTTTCAGTCGTACTCTTCAGTCATTTGACTTGGTACTTGACATACTCTGAATTTTAGCAAGGCACCGCTAGCGTTCTAACTAACATTAACATGCTAACTTTTTAGAAGATTTCTATATTAACATGCTAACTTTTTAACATAATTTTCAGTCGTACTCTTCAGAGTCATTTGATTTGGTACTTGACACACACTGAATTTTAGCAGGCCAACGCTAGCGTTCTAACTAAAATTAACATGCTAACTTTTTAGAAGATTTTTATATTAACATGCTAACTTTTTAACATAATTTTCAGACGTACTCTTCAGAGTCATTTGACTTGGTACTTGACACACACTGAATTTTAGCAAGCCAACGCTAGCGTTCTAACTAACATTAACATGCTAACTTTTTAGAAGATTTTTATATTAACATGCTAACTTTTTAACATAATTTTCAGTCGTACTCTTCAGAGTCATTTGACTTGGTACTTGACACACACTGAATTTTAGCAAGGCAACGCTAGCATTCTAACTAACATTAACATGCTAACTTTTTTAGAAGATTTGTATATTAACATGCTAACTTTTTAACATAATTTTCAGTCGTACTCTTCAGAGTCATTTGATTTGGTACTTGACACACACTGAATTTTAGCAAGCCAACGCTAGCGTTCTAACTTACATTAACATGCTAACTTTTAAGAAGATTTTTATATTAACATGCTAACTTTTTAACATAATTTTCAGTCGTACTCTTCAGAGTCATTTGATTTGGTACTTGACACACTCTGAATTTTAGCAAGCCAACGCTAGCGTTCTAACTAACATAAACATGCTAACTTTTTTAGAAGATTTGTATATTAACATGCTAACTTTTTAACATAATTTTCAGCCGTACTCTTCAGAGTCATTTGACTTGGTACTTGACACACACTGAATTTTAGCAAGCCAACGCTAGCGTTCTAACTTACACTAACATGCTAACTTTTTAGAAGATTTTTATATTAGCATGCTAACTTTTCAACATAATTTTCAGTCGTACTCTTCAGAGTCATTTGATTTGGTACTTGACACACACTGAATTTTAGCAAGCCAACGCTAGCGTTCTAACTAACATTAACATGCTAACATTTTTAGAAGATTTTTATATTAACATGCTAACTTTTTAACAATTTTCAGTCATACTCTTCATAGTCATTTGACTTGGTACTTGACACACACTGAATTTTAGCAAGCCAACGCTAGCGTTCTAACTTACATTAACATGCTAACTTTTTAGAAGATTTTTATATTAACATGCTAACTTTTTAACATAATTTTCAGTCGTACTCTTCAGAGTCATTTGACTTGGTACTTGACACACACTGAATTTTAGCAAGCCAACGCTAGCGTTCTAACTTACATTAACATGCTAACTTTTTAGAAGATTTTTATATTAACATGCTAACTTTTTAACATAATTTTCAGTCGTACTCTCCAGAGTCATTTGACTTGGTACTTGACACAAACTGAATTTTAGCATGCCAACGCTAGCATGCTAACTAACATTAGCATGCTAACTTTTTAGCAGATTTTTCAGTCGTACACTTTAGTCGTACAACTTAGTACTTAGCTAATACTGACTGTTAGCATGCTAATGTCACCATGCTAACTTTGTTTAGCATACAAGTATATTTCAGTCATACACTTCACTTGGTGCTTCACACAAACTGACTGTCACTGTCCACACACTCCATTAGCATAATGCTAGAAATGCTATGTATCAAAATGTACAATTTTAACCTTTCAGGTTATACTATAAGAAGTTTTTTTTTGCAGCATTCTTGCAAATTGAAAACTTATTATACCTTTTAGCATATTCTTTTTTTTTTTAAACAAGGCCAAACTCTCAAGACCTCGTATTTTTTTAACGAACAGGTTTCGTGCACGGGTTGCATATCTTTAAAACCGAAATATGGCGTATCGCACATCTGTGGACTTTATATGCAGCAGCCGGCCCATTATGAAGAATGAGGAGTGCATTTTAATCAGCGTGTACTTGAAAAATCCTTTTAGGCGAAGATGGCCTCACTTGTTAAGCCACTCCGGTGAAATGCTAATTAATGAGAAGTATTTTAATTAATTCAAATGATGAAATTTTAATATTGGAATATGCTTATGGATGTTTCAAGTACTAAATGTAATGATAAGAAGTTCACCGCACTTAAGGCCTATTTTAGGTTAGTTTCCTAAACCGTAGTTATTGTCGCAAGATTTAATGGAAACTAGATCCACTATGGACTGGACTCTCACACTCTTATGTTAGATCCACTAAGGACTGGACTCTCACACTATTAACTAGATCCACTATGGACCGGACTCTCACACTCTTAAGTAGATCCATTATAGACTAGACTCTTGCAGTATTACCTAGATCCACTATGGACTGGACTCTCACACTATTAACTAGATCCCCTATGGATTAAACTCTCACACTATTATGTTAGATCCACTATGGACTGGACTCTCACACTATTATGTTAGATCAACTATGGACTGGACTCTCACACTATTAACTAGGTCCACTATGGACTGGACTCTCACACTATTAACTACATGCACTATGGACTGGACTCTGACAGTAGTAACTATATCCACTATGGACTGGATTCTCACACTATTATGTTAGATCCACTATGGACTGGACTCTCACACTATTATGTTAGATCCACTATGGACTGGACTCTCACACTATTAACTAGATCCACTATGGACTGGACTCTCACACTTTTAACTAAGTCCACTATGGACTGGACTCTCACAGTATTAACTAGATCCACTATGGACTGTACTCTCACACTATTAACTACATGCACTATGGACTGGACTCTCACAGTATTAACTAGATCCCCTATGGACTGGACTCTCACACTATTAACTAAGTCCACTATGGACTGGACTCTCACACTATTAACTACATGCACTATGGACTAGAAGGTCACACTATTATGTTAGATCCACTATGCACTGGACTCTCACACTATTAACTAGATCCACTATAGACTGGACTGTCACTATTATGTTAGATCCACTATGGACTGGACTCTCACTATTATGTTAGATCCACAATGGACTGGACTCTCACACTATTAACTAAATCCAAAATGGACTGGACTCTCACTATTATGTTAGATCGACTATGGACTGGACTCTATTATGTTAGATCCACAATGGACTGGACTCTCACGATATTTTCCAACATCATTAATTTTAATGTGAAACAATTGAATCAACTTTAATACATAAATATCTTATTAAACTTTAAACATAAACCAAGCAGACCCAAGTTATCCTTCATTCAATTATGTACGCACCAGGCACTGATTGCCTCGCACTTGAACTACTATTGTGACAAATGCATGTTTGAAAGTGTGTGTTCGTTAAGTCTCGACCCACATTTCAAGGCCTTTTTTCAAAACACAGAGCAGCGCTCCTCCTTTGTGGTCCTGTCGGGGGTCAACAGCGCGGCTTGTTTCCCACCAGGTGGTTAATTGCATTCCGCTGTCATTTCAGGTCAAACGGAGTCCCTGATCACAAAACACATCAGCGTTTCTTCCCAGCGGGGAGAGCAGGCAGGCACAGTCCTCAGCACACTTCTGTGCTATTTGAATTAGATCAGTGTCAAAGCAATGCAGGCAAACTTTTAATGAACTCTTCTTTGAACACTTAACACTCCCAAAACATGGGGCTGTGCTCCGAATATCTGACACATATTCAAGTTGGATTAAAAAAACAAAAAAAAACCTCCTAACGGGGTCGCACATCTCTTATGGATGTAAAGCACAAACTTTTGTTTTCAAAAATATGACACTTTGTTTATTTCATCTTCAGAATTGTTGGCGTAGACACATGACAGAGTACTTTTGCAGCAGCTTTATTTAATAAATAAAAATTATTAAATCACACATTACTCAGCAAAACAGTCGGGTTCTGGAAGGGGTCAAAAGAGTCAAATTGGACCAAAAAAAAAAAATAAAAAATATGTCTTGAGCCGCAAACAATTAAAAATCTTAAATAAGTGTTAAAATGAAGGCAACACATGACGTAAGTGGCTTTATTTGCCGTATTAGCCTACTATCAAAATGATTTTAAAAGATTTATTTAAGTGTTTGTGACAGACTCTTTCTGTCTTCGCTCGGGTTCAGTGGACCACCCAGGAAGGACATGTTTTGAGCAGGTTTGACTCTTTTTTTTTTTCAACAAAGGCAGTCTTTTGCGCCGTCGTCGCTCGCACTGCTCGCTCTTCTGTGTCTCGCTCTCCGGTCCGCTCTTTAGTCGGCCGCGTCTCCGTCTCTCGTGTTCTGTTCTCTGTTGCTCTCGCTTCTCATGCGCTGCAACTACTGCGGACACTTCACCTCCTTCCTATGGACTGGACTCTCACATTATTAACTAGGTCCATTAGGGACTGGACTCTCACACTATTATGTTAGATCCACAATGGACTGGACTCTCACACTATTATGTTATATCCGCTATGGACAGGACTCTCACAGTATTAACTAGATCCACTATGGACTGGACTATAGCACTATTAACTACATGCACTATGGACTGGACTTTCACAGTATTAACTAGATCCACTATGGACTGGACTCTCACACTATTATGTTAGATCCACTATGGACTGGACTCTCACAGTATTAACTAGATCCACTATGCACTAGACTCTCACAGTATTAACTAGATCAGCTACGGACTGGACTCTCACACTATTAACTAGATCCACTATAGACTGGACTCTCACAATTATGTTAGATCCACTATGGACTGGACTCTCACTATTATGTTAGATCCACTATGGACTGGACTCTATTATGTTCTGTCTTCGCTCGGGTTCAGTGGACCACCCAGGAAGGACATGTTTTGAGCAGGTTTGACTCTTTTTTTTTCAACAAAGGCAGTCTCGCACCGCTCGCTCCTCCGTGTCTCGCTCTCTGGTCCGCTCTTCAGTCGGCCGCGTCTCCGTCTCTCGTGTTCTGTTCTCTGTTGCTCTTGCTTCTCATGCGCTGCATCTGCTGCGGACACTCCACCTCCTTCCTTGATCTTTCCTCCTTCTCCCCTTTTATAATCTTCAAGGAGATAAGTCAGATTGCGGCGGCATCGCTCCCGGCACGCCCCGCCTCTCCGCTACGCCGCATTCTCCGCCTTCTTGCCGCCATCTAGGGCAGGGTTCCAGCATGCCTTGCCCTGCCCCGCCGTCGGCCCGTCGGCTCCGCCTCTCCACAGTCTTATAATGAAGTCAACACATGATTTACGTGTCTATAATAGTTATATTAGCCTACTATCAAAATTACTTTTAAAGTCTTTTATAAGTGTTATAATCAAGGCAACACATGATGTACGTGTATATCGTAGCTATATTAGCCTACTATCAAAATTGCTTTTAAAGTCTTATATAAGTGTTATAATGAAGGCAACACATGACGTAAGTGGCTTTATTTGCCGTATTAGCCTACTATCAAAATGATTTTAAAAGATTTATTTAAGTGTTTGTGACAGACTCTTTCTGTCTTTGCTCGGGTTCAGTGGACCACCCAGGAAGGACATGTTTTGAGCAGGTTTGACTCTTTTTTTTTCAACAAAGGCAGTCTTTTGCGCCGTCGTCGCTCGCACTGCTCGCTCTTCTGTGTCTCGCTCTCCGGTCCGCTCTTTAGTCGGCCGCGTCTCCGTCTCTCGTGTTCTGGTCTCTGTTGCTCTCGCTTCTCATGCGCTGCAACTGCTGCGGACACTTCACCTCCTTCCTATGGACTGGACTCTCATACTATTAACTAGGTCCACTATGGACTGGACTCTCACACTATTATGTTAGATCCACAATGGACTGGACTCTCACACTATTATGTTAGATCCACAATGGACTGGACTCTCACACTATTATGTTATATCCACTATGGACTGGACTCTCACAGTATTAACTAGATCCACTATGGACTGGACTATAGCACTATTAACTACATGCACTATGGACTGGACTTTCACAGTATTAACTAGATCCACTATGGACTGGACTCTCACACTATTATGTTAGATCCACTATGGACTGGACTCTCACAGTATTAACTAGATCCACTATGCACTAGACTCTCACACTATTACCTAGATCAGCTACGGACTGGACTCTCACACTATTAACTAGATCCACTATAGACTGGACTCTCACTATTATGTTAGATCCACTATGGACTGGACTCTCACAATTATGTTAGATCCACTATAGACTGGACTCTCACTATTATGTTAGATCCACTATGGACTGGACTCTCACTATTATGTTCTGTCTTCGCTCGGGTTCAGTGGACCACCCAGGAAGGACATGTTTTGAGCAGGTTTGACTCTTTTATTTTTCAACAAAGGCAGTCTCGCACTGCTCGCTCCTCCGTGTCTCGCTCTCCGGTCCGCTCTTCAGTCGGCCGCGTCTCCGTCTCTCGTGTGCTGTTCGCTGTTGCTCTCGCTTCTCATGCGCTGCAACTGCTGCGGACACTCCACCTCCTTCCTTGATCTTTCCTCCTTCTCCCCTTTTATACTCTGCAAGAAATAAGTCAGATTGCGGCGGCGTCGCTCCCGGCACGCCCTGCCTCTCCGCTCCGCCGCATTCTCCGCCTCCTTGCCGCCATCTTGGGCAGGGTTCCAGCATGCCCTGCCCTGCCCCGCCGTCGGCCCGTCGGCTCCGCCTCTCCACAGTGTTATAATGAAGTCAACACATGATTTACGTGTCTATATTAGCTATATTAACCTACTATCAAAATTACTTTTAAAGTCTTTTATAAGTGTTATAATTAAGGCAACACATGATGTACGTGTATATAGTAGCTATATTAGCCTACTATCAAAATTGCTTTTAAAGTCTTATATAAGTGTTATAATGAAGGCAACACAAGACATAAGTGGCTTTATTTACTATATTAGCCTACTATCAAAATGATTTAGAAATATTTATATAAGTGTTTGCGCTCGGGTTCAGTGGACCACCCAGGAAGGACATGTTTTGAGCAGGTTTGACTCTTTTTTTTTCAACAAAGGCAGTTTTTTGCGCCATCGTCGCTCGCACTGCTCGCTCTTCTGTGTCTCGCTCTCCGGTCCGCTCTTTAGTCGGCCGCGTCTCCGTCTCTCGTGTTCTGGTCTCTGTTGCTCTCGCTTCTCATGCGCTGCATCTGCTGCGGACACTTCACCCCCTTCCTATGGACTGGACTCTCACACTATTAACTAGGTCCATTAGGGACTGGACTCTCACACTATTATGTTAGATCCACAATGGACTGGACTCTCACACTATTATGTTATATCCACTATGGACAGGACTCTCACAGTATTAACTAGATCCACTATGGACTGGACTATAGCACTATTAACTACATGCACTATGGACTGGACTTTCACAGTATTAACTAGATCCACTATGGACTGGACTATAGCACTATTAACTACATGCACTATGGACTGGACTTTCACAGTATTAACTAGATCCACTATGGACTGGACTCTCACACTATTACGTTAGATCCACTATGGACTGGACTCTCACAGTATTAACTAGATCCACTATGCACTAGACTCTCACACTATTAACTAGATCCACTATAGACTGGACTCTCACTATTATGTTAGATCCACTATGGACTGGACTCTCACAATTATGTTGGATCCACTATAGACTGGACTCTCACTATTATGTTAGATCCACTATGGACTGGACTCTCACTATTATGTTCTGTCTTCGCTCGGGTTCAGTGGATCACCCAGGAAGGTCATGTTTTGAGCAGGTTTGACTCTTTTTTTTCAACAAAGGCAGTCTTTTGCGCCGTCGTCGCTCGCACTGCTCGCTCTTCTGTGTCTCGCTCTCTGGTCCGCTCTTTAGTCGGCCGCGTCTCCGTCTCTCGTGTTCTGTTCTCTGTTGCTCTCGCTTCTCATGCGCTGCAACTGCTGCGGACACTTCACCTCCTTCCTATGGACTGGACTCTCACACTATTAACTAGGTCCACTAGAGACTGGACTCTCACACTATTATGTTAGATCCACAATGGACTGGACTCTCACACTATTATGTTAGATCCACAATGGACTGGACTCTCACACTATTATGTTAGATCCACTATGGACTGGACTCTCACAGTATTAACTAGATCCACTATGGACTGGACTATAGCACTATTAACTACATGCACTATGGACTGGACTTTTACAGTATTAACTAGATCCACTATGGACTGGACTCTCACACTATTATGTTAGATCCACTATGGACTGGACTCTCACACTATTATGTTAGATCCACTATGGACTGGACTCTCACAGTATTAACTAGATGCACTATGCACTACACTCTCACACTATTAACTAGATCAGCTACGGACTGGACTCTCACACTATTAACTAGATCCACTATAGACTGGACTCTCACTATTATGTTAGATCCAATATGGACTGGACTCTCACAATTATGTTAGATCCACTATAGACTGGACTCTCACTATTATGTTACATCCACTATGGACTGGACTCTCACTATTATGTTCTGTCTTCGCTCGGGTTCAGTGGACCACCCAGGAAGGACATGTTTTGAGCAGGTTTGACTCTTTTTTTTTCAACAAAGGCAGTCTCGCACCGCTCGCTCCTCCGTGTCTCGCTCGCCGGTCCGCTCTTCAGTCGGCCGCATGTCCGTCTCTCGTGTGCTGTTCTCTGTTGCTCTCGCTTCTCATGCGCTGCATCTGCTGCGGACACTCCACTTCCTTCCTTGATCTTTCCTCCTTCTCCCCTTTTATAGTCTGCAAGGAGATAAGTCAATCGTGTGCCGGTGCGCTAATCCACACACTTGAATCAGATTGCGGCGGCGTCGCTCCCGGCACGCCCCGCCACTCCGCCGCATTCTCCGCCTCCTTGCCGCCATCTTGGGCAGGATCCCAGCGTGCCCTGCCCTGCCCTGTGTCTTTACATGTCTATAATAGCTATATTAGCCTACTATCAAAATTACTTTTAAAGTCTTATATAAGTGTTATAATGAAGGCAACACATGATGCAAGTGTCTATATTAGCTATATTAGCCTACTATCAAAATTGCTTTTAAAGTCTTCTATAAGTGTTATTATTAAGGCAACACATGATGCAAGTGTCTATATTAGCTATATTAGCCTACTATCAAAATTGTTTTTAAAGTCTTATATAAGTGTTATAATGAAGGCAACACATGATGTACGTGTCTATAATAGCTATATTAGCCTACTATCAAAATGACTTTTAAAGTCTTATATAAGTGTTATAATGAAGGCAACACATGATGTACGTGTATATAATAGCTATATTAGCCTACTATCAAAATGACTATAAAGTCTTATATAAGTGTTATAATGAAGGCAACACATGATGCAAGTGTCTATAATAGCTATATTAGCCTACTATCAAAATTGCTTTTCAAGTCTTATATAAATGTTATAATGAAGGCAACACATGATGTAAGTGTCTATATTAGCTATATTAGCCTACTATCAAAATGACTTTAAAGTCTTATATAGATGTTATAATGAAGGCAACACTTGATGTAAGTGTATATATTAGCTATATTAGCCTACTATCAAAATTACTTTTAAAGTCTTATATAAGTGTTATAATGAAGGCAACACATGATGCAAGTGTCTATAATAGCTGAACTAACCTAGTATCAAAATTATTTTAAAAGTCATAAGTGTTATAATGAAGGCAACACATGATGTAAGTGTCTATAGTAACTATATTAACCTACTATCAAAATTGCTTTTAAAGTCTTATATAAGTGTTATAATGAAGGCAACACATGACGTAAGTGTCTATATTAGCTATATTAACCTACTATCAAAATGACTTTGAAAGTTTTATTGTCATGCTCGTGATTCAGGTTTTATGTTTGATCATTTTATGTTTATTTTTTTGGACTCTTGTTTCCCATTTTGCACTTCCTGTTTTTGTTTGTTTCCATAGTAACCCATTAGTTTCCACCGGGTCTCCTAGTCACACCCCGGTCCTCAGCTCTCACACCTGTTTTCAATCATCACAGCTACTATTTAAGCCATTTGTTTTCTGTTCCTCGGCCTGGGAACTTTACCGGACTCATGACCACGCACCCACATTTCCTTGCCGACCTTCATGCCTTGCCACGCTGTTTGTTTTTTGACCACGCCACGTAAGATTTTTTTTGTATTCATGCCTCCGTGCAAGTTTTTGGTTTGTTTTGTGTCACAGATAGTATCTTCTGTTTGTTTGTATGTAGCCATGCCATTGTGCTGTTTTTGTTTTTGAGAATAGTCTAGTTTTTATCCGCCAAATTTTTGCGCCCTTTGTTTTTCCTGTTTTGTATTATAGTGTGAAAATAAATTGAACATGTACTTACAGTCACGTCTGGCTCGTGCCAATCATCCTTTGCGTAGAAGAAGCAAAAAAACAG
Organism: Nerophis ophidion; assembly: GCF_033978795.1. NCBI lineage: Eukaryota > Metazoa > Chordata > Actinopteri > Syngnathiformes > Syngnathidae > Nerophis > Nerophis ophidion. Next base: position 7,095,647 of record NC_084635.1, read on the forward strand.
ATCCAAGTCAAAGTCCTGACACTTATATAAGTGTTATAATGAAGGCAACACATGACGTAAGTGTCTATATTAGCTATATTAACCTACTATCAAAATGACTTTGAAAGTTTTATTGTCATGCTCGTGATTCAGGTTTTATGTTTGATCATTTTATGTTTAGTTTTTTGGACTCTTGTTTCCCGTTTTGCACTTCCTGGTTTTGTTTGTTTCCATAGTAACCCATTAGTTTCCACCTGGTCTCCTAGTCACGCCCCGGTCCTCAGCTCTCACACCTGTTTTCAATCATCACAGCTACTATTTAAGCCATTTGTTTTCTGTTCCTCGGCCTGGGAACTTTACCGGACTCATGACCACGCACCTACATTTCCTTGCCGACCTTCATGCCTTGCCACGCTGTTTATTGTTTGACCACGCCACATAAGATTTGTTTTTGTATTCATGCCTCCGTGCAAGTTTTTGGTTTGTTTTGTGTCACAGATAGTATCTTCCGTTTGTTTGTATGTAGCCATGCCATTGTGCTGTTTTTGTTTTTGAGAATAGTCTAGTTTTTATCCGCCAAATTTTTGCGCCCTTTGTTTTTCCTGTTTTGTATTATAGTGTGAAAATAAATTGAACATGTACTTACAGTCACGTCTGGCTCGTGCCAATCATCCTTTGCGTAGAAGAAGCAAAAAAACAGATCCAAGTCAAAGTCCTGACACTTATATAAGTGTTATAATGAAGGCAACACATGACGTAAGTGGCTATATTAGCCTACTATCAAAATGACTTCAAAATTCTTAACTGTTATAATGAAGGCAACACACAGGGTTCATCGACTGGATGCCCGCGGGCACCAGGTAGCCCGTAAGGACCAGATGAGTCGCCCGCTGGCCTGTTCTAAAAATAGCTCAAATAGCAGCACTTACCAGTGAGCTGCCTCTATTTTTTTTCAATCTTATTTATTTACTAGCAAGCTGGTCTCGCTTTGCTCGACATTTTTAATTCTAAGAGAGACAAAACTCGAATATAATTTGAAAATCCAAGAAAATATTTTAAAGACTTGGTCTTCACTTATTTAAATAAAACCATTTTTTTTTTTTTACTTTGCTTCTTATAACTTTCAGAAAGACAATTTTAGAGCAAAAATACAACCTTGAAAATTATTTTAGGATTTTTAAACACATACCTTTTTACCTTTTAAATTCCTTCCTCTTCTTTCATGACAATTTAAATACATTTTCAAGTATTTTTTTTTTATTGTAACGAATAATAAATACATTTTAATTAAATTCTTCATTTTAGCTTCTGTTTTTTCGACGAAGAATATTTGTGAACTATTTCTTTAAACTTATTATGATTAAAATTAAAAAAAAAAATATTCTGGCAAATCTAGAAAATCTGTTGAATTAAATTTAAATCTTATTTCAAAGTATTTTGAATTTCTTTTAAAATTTTTGTTCTGGAAAATCTAAAAGTAATAATTATTTGTCTTTGTTAGAAATATAGCTTGGTCCAATTTGTTATATATTCTAAAAAAGTGCAGATTGTATTTTAACCTATTTAAAACATGTCATCAAAATTCTAAAATTAATCTTAATCAGAAAAAATTACTAATGATGTTCCATTAATTCTTTTTTAATTTTTTTTCAAAATGATTCGAATTAGCTAGTTTCTCTCTTCATTTTTTTCGGTTGAATTTTGAATTTTAAAGAGTTGACATTGAAGATAAACTATGTTTCAAAATGTATTTTTCATTTTTTTCGTGTTTTCTCTTCTTTTAAACCGATCAATTAAGTGTTTTTTTCATTATTTATTCCCTACAAAAAAAACTTCCGTAAAAGGAAAAAAAATGTACGACAGAATGACAGACAGAAATACCCATTTTTTTTATAAACATATAGATTTATTTATTAAAGGTAAATTGAGCAAATTGGCTATTTCTGGCAATTTATTTAAGTGTGTATCAAACTGGTAGCCCTTCGCATTAATCAGTACCCAAGAAGTAGTTCTTGGTTTCAAAAAGGTTGCTGACCCCTGCATTAGATTAATTTAAGTCTCACCTCAAAACTCATCTGTATACTCTAGCCTTTAAATAGACCTCCTTTTTAGACCAGTTGATCTGCCACTTCTTTTCTTTCTCCTATGTCCCCCCCTCCCTTATGGAGGGGGTCCGGTCCGATGACTATGGATGAAGTACTGGCTGTCCAGAGTCGAGACCCAGGATGGACCGCTCGTCGGGACCCAGGATGGACCGCTCGCCTGTATCTGTTGGGGACATCTCTACGCTGCTGATCCGCTTGAGATGGTTTCCTGTGGACGGGACTCTCGCTGCTGTCTTGGATCCGCTTGAACTGAACTCTCGCGGCTGTGTTGGAGCCACTATGGATTGAACTTTCACAGTATCATGTTAGACCCGCTCGACATCCATTGCTTTCGGTCCCCTAGAGAGGGGGGGTTGCCCACATCTGAGGTCCTCTCCAAGGTTTCTCATAGTCAGCATTGTCACTGGCGTCCCACTGGATGTGAATTCTCCCTGCCCACTGGGTGTGAGTTTTCCTTGCCCTTTTGTGGGTTCTTCCGAGGATGTTGTAGTCGTAATGATTTGTGCAGTCCTTTGAGACATTTGTGATTTGGGGCTATATAAATAAACATTGATTGATTGATTGAATGTGTTCTAATCCCACATAACAGTCTGGGGTTATGTTTATTATTTTCCTTATTGTCTCATTTCACTTTTTGCCACTTCACCTCTGGTCTGTGCACCTGTCCTTTCACCTGTTCCTGATTAACAATCAGGAGACACACCTCTTTTAATGCAGAATTTTCAATGTGAGAGTTAACTACAGCGTTAAATCAATGTGCTGAAACTACCCCTGGAAAGGATGAGATTATTGGGCATACAACAATTTACTCGGTTTGACTCATTTTAACAGTGTGATGCGTTCAATGACACTTTAAAGACCTACTGAAAGCCACTACTACCGACCACGCAGTCTGATAGTTTATATATCAATGATGAAATATTAACATTGCAACACATGCCAATACGGCCTTTTTAGTTAACTAAATTGCAATTTAAAATTTCCCGCGGAGTTTCTCGTTGAAAACGTCGCGGAATGATGACGCTTATGTTGACATTTTAACTCAGCACCACTCACGGCTAAAAGTCGTCCAATTTAATCGCATAAATACAAAGTATTTTGGACATCTGTGTTGCCGAATCTTTTGCAATTTGTTCAATTAATAATGGAGACGTCAAAGAAGAATGCTGTTGGTGGTAAGCGGTGTGTTTCGGCCGGCTGTAGCAACACAAATACAGCCTGTGTTTCTTTGTTTCTTCGGGACGGCGTGGCGTAGTGGAAGAGTGGCCGTGCGCAACCCGAGGGTCCCTGGTTCAAATCCCACCTAGGACCAACCTCGTCACGTCCGTTGTGTCCTGAGCAAGACACTTCACCCTTGCTCCTGATGGGTGCTGGTTAGCGCCTTGCATGGCAGCTCCCTCCATCAGTGTGTGAATGTGTGTGTGAATGGGTAAATGTGGAAGTAGTGTCAAAGCGCTTTGAGTACCTTGAAGGTAGAAAAGCGCTATACAAGTACAACCCATTTATCATTTGTTTGTTGTGAAGCTTTAATATGAAACAGAGCGGTCAAGCGAACATGGTTCTCTACCACAAGCCGACCGGCAGGTTTGGGTGAGAAAATGGTGGTAATAAGTCGGCTCTTACCGTAAACATGAGCGGAGTTTGTGTCTTTCTTCCAGCAGCTGTCAAAGCGGCAGCTGCGACTTTCTTGGCTCCTCCATGGCTTCACTCAGAGACACTGGCGGTCACCACCCCCCTCCGACTTTCATGTATGACTTTATAATCTCACTAAAACACTAGTAACACAATAATCAGATAAGGGATTTTCCAGAATTATCCTAGTAAATGTGTCTAATGAAGTGAAGTGATCTATATTTATATAGCGCTTTTTTCTAGTGACTCAAAGCGCTTTACATAGTGAAACCCAATATCTAAGTTACATTTAAACCAGTGTGGGTGGCACCGGGAGCAGGTGGGTAGAGTGTCTTGCCCAAGGACACAACGGCAGTGACTAGCATGACGGAAGCGGGAATCGAACCTGCAACCCTCGAGTTGCTGGCACGGCCGCTCTACCAACCGAGCTATGCCTAATAACATCTGAATCGCTCCCACCGCCCTTTTTTTTCTTCTAGTCCTTCACTCTCACTTTCCTCATCCCCGAATCGTTCATTCTCGCTCCAATTAATGGGGAAATTGTCGCTTTCTCGGTCAGAATCGCTCACGCTGCTGGTGGCCATGATTGTAATCAATGTGAGGATTTGAGGAGCCCTCAGTCACGCGCACATCGGCTTCTACTTCCGGTACAGGCAAGGCTTTTTTATTAGCGAACAAAAGTTGCGATGTTCTCTACTAAATCCTTTCAGCAAAAATATGGCAGTATGGCGAAATGATCAAGTATGACACATCGAATGGACCTGCTATCCCCGTTTAAATAAGAACATCTCATTTCAGTAGGCCTTTAGTTGTATGCAAACTGAGCTTTATTTTTGCCTGAAACCGAATCCTACTAAAACCAGGGTGCATGAAGACCGAGGTACCACTAAAGCAAATGTTTTAGGAGTGGCGACGTATCCTGAATGAAGATTTTGTCCTCGACATGAGCTGAATGATTGATCTCTTGACACTGTATTGACTTCTGCCCTTTGACGCAGTTCCTGATGTTTAATTCTAGCGGTAAAAGGATGGCACTTGCATCTCCACATTTATTTCCCAAGACCCATGCTCAGGTTCTTGCCACAGGAAATAAAGGAGAGGGAAAAAATCCTCATATAAGCCCTGTGGGCCTTGTTGCTAATGAAAGAGGCCGACACCTGCCTTTTTGGAATGATAAACATTAATTGCCTTTACTTCTGCAAATAAAGTTGACAATGTTGTATATTTGATCCGTTTTTTTGCATTATAGGGTTGGTTTTGAACTGGCTAAGCTCGGTGAACGCACGTCTGCAGCTCGAAATATAAAAAAAAACGTTTCCAGGAGTTGGGAAATTGTGTTAGATGTAAATATAAACGGAATACAAAGATTTGCAAATCATTTTCAACCCATATTCAGTTGAATATGCTACAAAGACAACATATTTGATGTTCAAACTGATTAACATTTTTTTTTTTCGCAAATAATCATTTACTTTAGGATTTGATGCCAGCGACACATGACAAAGAAGTTGGGAAAGGTGGCAATAAATACTGATAAAGTTGAGGAATGCTCATCAAACACTTATTTGGAACGTCCCACAGGTGTGCGGGCTAATTGGGAACAGGTGGGTGCCATGATTGGGTATAAAAACAGCTTCCATGAAATGCTAAGTAATTCACAAACAAGGATGGGGTGAGGGTCACCAATTTGTAAGCAAATTGTCGAACAGTTTTAGAACAACATTTCTCAACGAGCTATTGCAAGGAATTTAGGGATTTTACCATCTACGGTTTGTAAAATCATCAACAAGTTCAGAGAATCTGGAGAAATCACTGCACGTAAGCGATGATATTACGGACTTTTGATCCCTAAGGCGGTACTGCATCAAAAACCAACATCAGTGTGTAAATGATATCACCACATGGCCTCAGGAAAACTTCATAAAACCACTGTCAGTAACTACAGTTGGTCGCTACATCTGTAAGTGCACGTTAAAACTCTACTATGCAAAGCAAAACCCATTTATCAACAATATCCTGAAACGCCACCGGCTTGGCTGGGCTTGAGCTCATCTAAGATAGACTGATGCAAAGTGGAAAGGTGTTCTTTGGTCTGACGACTCCACATTACAAATTATATTTGGGAACAGAGGACCTGATGTCCTCCGGAACAAGGAGGAAAAGAACCGTCCGGATTGTTTTAGACGCAAAGTTGAAAAGCCAGCATCTGTGATGGTATGGGGGTGTATTAGTGCCCAAGGCATGGGTAACTTACACATCTGTGAAGGCACCATTAATGCTGAAAGGTCCATACAGGTTTTGGAGCAACAAATGTTGTCATCCAAGCAACGTTATCATGGACGCCCCTGCTTATTTCAGCAAGACAAGTGTTGCAACAGCGGGGCTTCATAAAAAAAGAGTGCCGGTACTTTCCTGGCCCACCTGCAGTCCAGACCTGTCTCCCATCCAAAATGTGTGGTGCATTATGAAGCGTAAAATACGACAGCGGGGACCCCGGACTGTTGAAGGACTGAAGCTCTACATAAAACAAGAATGGTAAAGAATTCCACTTTCAAAGCTTCAACAATTAGTTTCCTCAGTTCCCAAACGTTTATTGAGTGTTGTTAAAAGAAAAGGTGATGTAACAGAGTGGTGAACATGCCCTTTCCCAACTACTTTGGCACGATTTGCAGACATGAAATTCTAAGTTAATTATTATTTGCAAAAAAAAAATAAAGTTTATGAGTTTGAACATCAAATATCTTGTCTTTGTAGTGCATTCAATTGAATATGGGTTGAAAATGATTTGCAAATCATTGTATTCCGTTTATATTTACATCTAACTTAATTTCCCAACTCCCTTGTGGAGGGGGTCCGGTCCGATGACCATGGATGAAGTACTGGCTGTCCAGAGTCGAGACCCAGGATGGACCGCTCGTCGGGACCCAGGATGGACCGCTCGCCTGTATCGGTTGGGGACATCTCTACGCTGCTGATCCGCTTGAGATGGTTTCCTGTGGACGGGACTCTCGCTGCTGTCTTGGATCCGCTTGAACTGAACTCTCGCGGCTGTGTTGGAGCCACTATGGATTGAACTTTCACAGTATCATGTTAGACCCGCTCGACATCCATTGCTTTCGGTCCCCTAGAGGGGGGGGGGGGGGGTTGCCCACATCTGAGGTCCTCTCCAAGGTTTCTCATAGTCATTTCTCCCTGCCCACTGGGTGTGAGTTTTCCTTGCCCTTTTGTGGGTTCTTCCGAGGATGTTGTAGTCGTATTGATTTGTGCAGTCCTTTGAGACATTTGTGATTTGGGGCTATTTAAATAAACATTGATTGATTGATTGATTGATATGGAAACGGGGTTCGTACATACTGGGTGTCTCATTCAGTAAAAAAATAATTAATTCTATATCGTTTTTTAAGACAGTCCGTCAAAACGTTTTTAGCTTTCAATAAGACATATTTGTGAGGTTTTGTATTAGTGTTCCTGAAAATCAGATACACCGGCCCCCAGACACCATTTTTTCTCTAAGTTTGGCCCTCTGAGTCAAAATAATTGGCCCAGGCCTGCACTAAAGTACACTGAAATCAGTTTAAAAAAAAAAGTGTGAACTATTAATGCCATAGTCGAGAGTAATTGCTGAGACGATCCCATTTATGAAACCACTCAGGTGTCACATAAACTGACAGAGGTGACGCTTACCACCGGAGTGCGATGAAGCCTGATCATGCTCGCATTTCCACTTCAACGCAAATGGAAATCGAGCAAGACACATTGCAACCAGCAAGGTTTGTATCTTATCCCTATTCCCGTATCTAAAAATATCTGCATTAAAATGCAGCAGCGCATCTTCAAGTCCAAGTCAGAGAACACTTGGCAACACATTCCATGCCTGTAATGCAATTCTATTCATGGAGTCTGAGGTGGACATTTGACTGATCAGCACATCTTGGGCAAAATGTGTCAACACATCTGAAATAGCTCGACTGGAAGAGTTTCTGCTTCCTATCCACAAGCACCGTGGCAAATATCCACTTTGTGTTACGAAGATTTATTCTTTTTGGCACGGGGTATAAGGCTCCTTTCGCACAGTGTCACAGAATTAACTACAGCTAATGTGTATTTGTATAAGTAAGTTATATATACACAAATGTTTCTGTATATTTTTTTCCCATAAATACCAAAAAGTCACAATGTCCGATAAAGTACTAAAAAACCTTATGAAAGACCACCTCAAAAAAAGTTAAAGTACCACTGATAGTCGCACACACACTAGGTGTGGTGAAATTACCCTCTTCGTTTGACCCATCCCCTTGTTTCAATCATCATAATAATAATAACAACAATAATAATAATATATTTTATTTGTAAAGAGCACTTTACATTGAGCAAACCACCTCAAAATGCTACAGTGTATTAAAAAAATAAAAATAATAATAATATAAAGAGAATCCAAAAAATAAAGATAGTAGAGCCTAATAGCTAAAACTAGAGTGCATAAATCTATAAAAAGGCTTTATTAAAAAAAAAGGGTTTTAAAAGCATCCACAGTCTGTGGTGCCCTCAGGTGGTCAGGGAGAGCGTTCCACAGACTGGGAGCAGCAGAGCAGAAAGCCCGGTTTCCCATAGTTCATAGCTTTGTCTTTAGAGGTTGGAAGAGGTTAGCCTGGTGTCGTGTGGAGGATTTGGGGGTGAGTAGTTCTTTGAGTCACACCCTGGGAAGTGAGGGGAGCAGTGAGAGGCAGCGGTGGCCGCGCTCAGAAATCATTTTGGTGATTTAACCATCAATTCCAACCCTTGGTGAAGGGAGGTAATAAGTCCTATTTTTATAGTCTTTGGTATGACTCGGCCGGGGTTTGAAATTGCGACTTACCGATCTCAGGTTGGACACTCTAACCACTTGGCCACTGAGCAGGTGGAAAAAGGAATGGAATTAATTTTTTTTTACTCAATGGGACACCCAAAATGTACATTACAATAAAGAAAGTGGGGACGGCGTGGCGCAGTGTGAGAGTGGCCGTGCGCAACCCGAGGGTCACTGGTTCAAATCCCACCTAGTACCAACCTCGTCACGTCCGTTGTGTCCTGAGCAAGACACTTCACCCTTGCTCCTGATGGGTGCTGGTTGGCGCCTTGCATGGCAGCTCCCTCCATCAGTGTGTGAATGTGTGTGTGAATGGGTAAATGTGGAAGTAGTGTCAAAGCGCTTTGAGTACCTTGAAGGTAGAAAAGCGCTATACAAGTACAACCCATTTATTTACAATATTAACTATGAACAATAAAACACTGAATATTAACAACATATGACCGTCGCCCCTCTTTTACTCCTCAGAACAGCTCCTTAATAGTTGTGTATCTTTTACAATTAATCAAAACACAACAAAATGCAATAAACCCCCTACAATATGATGTATTATAATTTTTGTTGTAGACATTTTGTTACGACTCAGACCCCTCACAACAGCGCTCATACGTCTTTGCGCTCCAGTGAGCGCACCTCAGGACACGCCCACGGGCGCACACATCCAGGGACGCGCCGTGTGCGTCTCCGCCATGCAGCAGCCGCCAGCTGCAGTCGTTCACCGGCAATCAAATCCACACACCTGTCTGTGATGAGCGATCTGCCTTCTTAAGCCTGGACAACCTGCCATCGCTCGCCGGAGTAAAGTCATCTGTACCTTCCCTGTGTGTATCCCCCGAGTCAAGCTGTGCGTCTTGAGCTCCCGGATCTTCCTTGCCTCCCCCACGCTTCATGTTTTTTCGACTCCTCGCTCGCCTCCGGACAACGACGCCTCGCTCCTGCCTCTCAACTACGCTTCCGCCCTTGGACTTCTTCTTCTCTCGTTCAACACTCTGTAACACACACTTCAGTTAAATTCTATACATAGTCTTACACCATACACACTCTTGGAATTTGTCACACTCCATTTCCTTATTTTATCAATTAGTATTGTTATATATATATATATATATATATATATATATATATATATATATATATATATATATATAATAAATATTTGAACCTTACCCCCCCTGTTGTCAGTCTGCCGTCACCCTCTCAGCAATACCATATTTGTTGTAAAATCCGCTTCCTTATCTGTTTCTGATTTAGCTTCTCACTCTGCTGAGCATGCCATGGGACACGCCCACGGGCCCTCCTCTCCTGCAGCAGTCCCTGCGCGGCTGCACGCACTCAACAATCAACACACCTGACTCTGATGAGACCATCCCTGCCATTTTAAGCCAGCGTGTCCTGTGTTCCGGTGCCGGAACGTAGCTACTTGTACATGTACAGTAAAACTTAGAAGTCGCCAGTTTCCTTGTATTTGTGCTTCCTCGCTCCTCGTGTTTCCCCGCCGTTGTTTAGTTTAGTTTAGTCTTTATTTGAAGGGACAAAGCACAGAAACATTGAGCTCAAAGACAGATATGCTATGTACCAGATTATAGCTAAATAGCTCATTTCCATCTGCAGTCCCTGGCTACCTACATTAAAGGGATGCAAAAAACATGCAATAAAATTAAGACAATAAAATCAAACCATGTCATCTAATCAAATTAAGAACAGTCATAAAATGCCCTTTCATGGTCACATACTTAATATACAATACAACTACACCTCATTTACATCATCACAAAAAGACACTACATGCTCTTGTTCACATCTTTTGTCATTTGTAAAAACAACCATGATTTTGACAGACACACCTCACAATTTACAACAAAAATGCTGTCATGGATAAATATAACGAACATTAAGTTGATCTGTCAAACATAGTGTCCACCTTAGTGACCGTGTGAGCATCTTTAATTGCTCCAAAACCACTTATTAACTTCAATTGTAAATGAAGAGTAATATGTTAAACTTTTCAAGTTTGTTGTGAGGTAGTTCCATTCCTTTATGGCAGTGGTTATCAACCTTTTTTCAGTGATGTACCCCCTGTGAAGATTTTTTTTTAATTCAAGTACCCCCTAATCAGAGCAAAGCGTTTTTGGTTGGAAAAAGGAGATAAAGAAGAAAAATACAGCACTATGTAATCAGTTTCTGATTTATTAAATTGTATAACAGTGCAAAATATTGCTCATTTGTAGTGGTCTTTCTTGAACTATTTGGGGAAAAAAGATATAAAAATAACGAAAAACTTGTTGAAAAATAAACAAGTGATTCAATTACAAATCAATCAATCAATCAATGTTTACTTATATAGCCCTAAATCACTAGTGTCTCAAAGGGCTGCACAAACCACTAACACATCCTCAGTAGGCCCACATAAGGGCAAGGAAAACTCACACCCAGTGGGACGTCGGTGACAATGCTGACCCAGTGGGACGTCGGTGACAGTGATGACTATGAGAACCTTGGAGAGGAGGAAAGCAATGGATGTCGAGCGGGTCCAACATGATACTGTGAAAGTTCAATCCATAATGGATCCAACACAGTCGCGAGAGTCCAGTCCAAAGCGGATCCAACACAGCAGCGAGAGTCCCGTTCACAGCGGAGCCAGCAGGAAACCATCCCAAGCGGAAGCGGATCAGCAGCGCAGAGATGTCCCCAGCCGATACACAGGCAATCAGTACATGGCCACCGGATCGGACCGGACCCCATCCACAGGGGAGAGTGGGACATAGAAGAAAAAGAAAAGAAACGGCAGATCAACTGGTCTACTCATAGAAGTATTCATCAACTTAAAGTGCCCTCTTTGGGGATTGTAATAGAGATCCATCTCGATTCATAAACTTAATTCTAAACATTTCTTCACAAAAAATAAGTCTTTAATATCAATATTTATGGAACATGTCAACAAAAAATTTAACTGTCAACACTGAATATTGCATTTTTGCATTTCTTTTCACAGTTTATGAACTTACATTCATATTTTGTTGAAGTATTAATCAACAAATATATTTATAAAGAATTTTTTGAATTTTTGCTATTTTTAGTATAATTTAAAAAAAAATCTCACGTACCCCTTGGCATACCTTCAAGTACCCCCAGGGGGGCGCGTGCCCCCATTTGAGAACCACTGCTTTATGGCTTAATATACAAAGGCTGATTGTGCCAAAGATGTTTTACATCTAGGTACGCTACTCTTCCCCCTGGTGGAGGTTTGTGTGTTTTTAGTTGCCACAGCAGATGTAAACTGGACAAAGTGCTTAAGTGGCGCTGGTGCAGTGTTATTTCTGTTATTTTATGCTCATCTTCAATCAATCAATCAATGTTTACTTATATAGCCCTAAATCACTAGTTGTCTTGTCTTGTGTCGCCGTCCAGCAGCCCTTCGTCATCCCCTGGATTCGAGTTGTTAGTCTCGTCTCCCCGGATCCCCTCTGGACATCCTGCTGCCTTTCTGGATCTCGACCTCACCGCTTGACCCCGGACAACGACACCTCGCTCCAGCCCCAGACCACCTGCTTGTCCCCGGACCTCTGAGCCTGCCTTGCCCTTTTCTGGATTCCCGCACCGATCTCAACCCGCATCTTCAACACCACCCGGTAACATTCAATATGTAATCGCTACACATTATATAGTGATGTCTTAATCAATCAATCAATCAATCAATGTTTACTTATATAGCCCTAAATCACTAGTGTCTCAAAGGGCTGCACAAACCACTACGACATCCTCGGTAGGCCCACATAAGGGCAAGGAAAACTCACACCCAGTGGGACATCGGTGACAATAATGACCCAGTGGGACGTCGGTGACAATGATGACTATGAGAACATGATACTGTGAAATATCAATCCATAATGGATCCAACACAGTCGCGAGAGTCCAGTCCACAGCGGATCCAACACAGCAGCGAGAGTCCCGTTCACAGCGGAGCCAGCAGGAAACCATCCCAAGAGGAGGCTGATCAGCAGCGCAGAGATGTCCCCAGCCGATACACAGGCGAGCAGTACATGGCCACCGGATCGGACCGGACTCCCTCCACAAGGGAGAGTGGGACATAGAAGAAAAAGAAAAGAAACGGCAGATCAACTGGTCTAAAAAGGGAGTCTATTTAAAGGCTAGAGCATACAAATGAGTTTTAAGGTGAGACTTAAATGCTTCTACTGAGGTGGCATCTCGAACTTTTACCGGGAGGGCATTCCAGAGTACTGGAGCCCGAAATGAAAAAGCTCTACAGCCCGCAGACTTTTTTTGGGCTTTGGGGATCACTAATAAGCCGGAGTCCTTTGAACGCAGATTTCTTGCCGGGACATATGGTACAATACAATCCGGGACATATGGTACAATACAATCCGGATGGAGCTAATGGGCCCCATTTGGCCCGCGGGCCGCATTTTTCCCCAGCTCTGCACTATAGCCACCATAGCGGTCAATAATAGTCCCCCTGCATCATCAAATAAATGAACAAATGTAAGGGATAGTCCAAAAAAAGAAATGTCCTCAATCCCCCGTGCTTATTTCCATACTCATTTGTTTTGGTTAATGAAGCTTGTAGGCTACGCAGAAGACTGCGTGACAACAGCTATAAATACAATTTGCAATGCAATGGAGGTAGTGCACGGCAAAATGGTAATTTATTATCCCGTGGTCCGACGCAAATGCTGAACAAGCTGTTACAAAATGTTTTAGCAAGACGTATTAATAAAAGGGTTGTTTGTGGTATCTTATTAATGAAAATGCAAATGGTCCGTCGGGTTCCGTTTGCTTCCCCGTTCCGCACTCGCCTTATTTTGTGTTTCCTCTCCAGATACTGTGACTATCTCCGGTGCTGGGCGGAGCAACAAGGCACAAGTGCAACCGCTCGGTAATTTGCATTAAACTCTTCGTGCTCTAGAGCCACATGTGGCTCTTCGGCGCCACCCTAGTGGCTCCCTGAAAGAAGAAAAAAATATATATATATATTAATATATTTCCTTTAGAACGAACATGACACAAACCTTCCTAATTGTTACAAATCCCATTGTTTATATTATATATGCTCCACTGAAAGCACCGTTTTGTCCTAATTTCAGCGATCCTTGAACCCGTCGTTTGTTTACATGTACAACTTTCTCCGATGCTGCCCCAGAAAGACGTGTTTTATCCCATTCCTTTGTCTCCATTTTGTCCACCAAATGTTTTATACTGTGCGTGAATGCCCAAAGGTTGTTGATTTTATGGATTTGGTGGCGTGTTAATTGGGCATGTTTTCAAGCTAATTGAAGCTAGCATGCTATTTAGACTAGCTCTATGTACATATTGCATCATTATGCCTCGTTTGTAGGTATATTTGAGCTCATCTAATATCCTTTACTTACGTCCTCTGTCTGTTTAATTAAAATTTGCATGTCTCATGACACATTATCTGGGGCGGCATAGCTCGGTTGGTAGAGTGGCCGTGCCAGCAACTTGAGGGTTGCAGGTTCGATTCTCGCTTCCGCCATCCTAGTCACTGCCGTTGTGTCCTTGGGCAAGACACTTTACCCACCTGCTCCCAGTGCCACCCACACTGATTTAAATGTAACTTAAACGTAATATCGCTAAAATTCGCTCCATTTTGTCCACTAAAGACGCCGATATCATTATCCATGCGTTTGTTACGTCTCGTCTCGATTACTGTAACGTATTATTTTCGGGTCTCCCCATGTCTAGCATTAAAAGATTACAGTTGGTACAAAATGCGGCTGCTAGACTTTAGACAAGAACAAGAAAGTTTGATCACATTACGCCTGTACTGGCTCACCTGCACTGGCTTCCTGTGCACTTAAGATGTGACTTTAAGGTTTTACTACTTACGTATAAAATACTACACGGTCTAGCTCCATCCTATCTTGCCGATTGTATTGTACCGTATGTCCCGGCAAGAAATCTGCGTTCAAAAGACTCCGGCTTATTAGTGATTCCTAGAGCTCAAAAAAAGTCTGCGGGCTATAGAGCGTTTTCCGTTCGGGCTCCAGTACTCTGGAATGCCCTCCCGGTAACAGTTCGAGATGCTACCTCAGTAGAAGCATTTAAGTCTCATCTTAAAACTCATCTGTATACTCTAGCCTTTAAATAGACCTCCTTTTTAGACCAGTTGATCTGCCGCTTCTTTTCTTTCTCCTATGTCCCCCCCTCCCTTGTGGAGGGGGTCCGGTCCGATGACCATGGATGAAGTACTGACTGTCCAGAGTCGAGACCCAGGATGGACCGCTCGTCGGGACCCAGGATGGACCGCTCGCCTGTATCGGTTGGGGACATCTCTACGCTGCTGATCCGCTTGAGATGGTTTCCTGTGGACGGGACTCTCACTGCTGTCTTGGAGCCACTATGGATTGAACTTTCACAGTATCATGTTAGACCCGCTCGACATCCATTGCTTTCGGTCCCCTAGAGGGGGGGGGGTTGCGCACATCTGAGGTCCTCTCCAAGGTTTCTCATAGTCAGCATTGTCACTGGCGTCCCACTGAATGTGAATTCTCCCTTCCCACTGGGTGTGAGTTTTCCTTGCCCTTTTGTGGGTTCTTCCGAGGATGTTGTAGTCGTAATGATTTGTGCAGTCCTTTGAGACATTTGTGATTTGGGGCTATATAAATAAACATTGATTGATTGATTGATTGAGATATTGGGTGTCACTATGTAAAGCGCTTTGAGTCACTTGAGAAAAAGCGCTATATAAATATAATTCGCTTCACTTCACATCTGTATGTAATAATGGCTGCATTTCTCTTAGTTGTGTGCCATGTTGTTCCAGACCACAGCAAAAGTTACCCAGCATGCAAAGATTGTAATAAATCCATTAGAAGAAGACAGCCGGCCGTTTCCTTTAACTTGGACACACAAATCTATACTTTTAGCCATTCTAAGCCAGTAATTTCCAGAAGTTATCTTATCCTGTGAGAAGCCTCCATTTTACTATTTATTTTCAATGTTGCAAAAATGTGTAGAACAAAAATTAAAATATATTAATTCTGTCAATGAAAATTTACGTCACTCTTTGATAGTATGCTAATATAGCTAATACAGACACTTGCATCATGTGTTGTCTTCATTATAACACTTATATATGTCACAAGTGGTTGGTGACGAACCCCAAGATGCGGAGACGGCAGGTTTTGTCCAGGAAAACATGATTTAATCTTCAAAATAAATGTAAAATACAAACCAGGAAACAGGAACAACTGGAAATAGCTAACGGCTAACAGGATCTGGCTAACAGGAAAACACAAAACTAGGAGACAGCAAACTACAAATAGCTATCAGGAACAGCTTACCGCTATGACGACAGCGACAAGGACAAGTAGAAACAACAGGGAGTGATGACATTGACAGGTAAAACAACAATAACACGTCGTAATGACAATACTCCAGCCAGACTGGATGGCAAAGCAGGTTTTAATAGCAACTGGCTGATTGACACCAGGTGTGGTGTCAGATTACTCTTCATTTATAATTGAAGTTAAAAAGTGGCTTTGGAGCAATCAAAGATGCTCACTAAGGTGGGCACTATGTTTGATAGAACAACTTAGTGTGTATTATATTAGTCCATGACAGCATTTTTGTTGTAAATTGTGAGGTGTGTGTTAAAATCATGGTTGTTTTTACTAATGACAACAGATGTGAACAAGAGCATGTATTATCTTTGTGTGATGATGTAAATGAGGTGTGGTTGTATTGTATATTAAGTATGTGTCCATGAAAGGGCATTTTAGGACTTTTCTTAATTTTGATTACATGATATGGTTTGATTGACACCAGGGTGTTTCCCCTCAGCCGCAGCTGAGAGTAAACAGAGCTCAGGGAGACAAGCAGGAAACAACCAAAATAAAAGCGCTGACAGGAAATAAAGACAAACTCAGCAGAATAACTAAAACATAACCAAACTGTCAGGGACAAGCCTGACAATATAAGGCTGTGGAGAGGCGAAGCCAAGATGGCGGCAAGGAGGCGGGGACGGCGAGCGAGCGGAGAGACGGGTTGCGTTGGGAGCAACGCCGCAATCGTGATCAGGTGCGCGGGGCACCCAGCTGGACAGAATCATCCAATCTCATCGCAAGGTGTAAAAGGGCCGCAGCGGAGAGAAGGGGGGAGAAGGAAGCGCACGCTGAACGCGAGAGGAAAGAGCAAGAGGCAGACAACGACGCGGCAAGGTGAAAACTAAAGCTGAACGGTTTTATTGAAAGAATAAAACAAAAAGTCAAACTGCTCAAGTCATGTCCTTCCTTGGTGGTCCTGTGAACCCGCACGACAGCGAGAGTCTGTCACAAAAACTTTTACAGTCAATTTGATAGTAGGCTAATATAGCTAATATAGACACATCATTTGTTGCCTTCCTCAAAACACTTATTTAAGGCTTGTATTTTTTGTGGCCCGCGATGAGGTAACGACTTGTCCAGAGTGTATAAGCCTTGCGCTCGATTGTAGCTGAGATAGGCTCCAGCGACTCCAAAGGGAATAAGCGGTAGAAAATGTACTTATGGATGGATAGACACTTACATCATTTGTTGCCTTCCTCAAAACACTTATTTAAGGCTTGTAATTTTTTGTGGCCCGCGATGATGTAGCGACTTGTCCAGAGTGTACACCGCCTTCCGCTCGATTGTAGCTGAGATAGGCTCCAGCGACTCCAAAGGGAATAAGCGGTAGAAAATGTACTTATGGATGGATAGACACTTACATCATTTGTTGCCTTCCTCAAAACACTTATTTAAGGCTTGTAATTTTTTGTGGCCCGCGATGATGTAGCGACTTGTCCAGAGTGTACACCGCCTTCCGCTCGATTGTACCTGAGATAGGCTCCAGCGCCCCCTGCGACTCCAAAGGAAATAAGCGATAGAAATTGGATGGATGTTGCCTTCCTTATAACACTTGTTTAAGGTTTGTAATTGTTTGAGGCCTGCGATGAGGTGGCGACTTGTCCAGGGTGTAAACCGCCTTCCGCCCGAACGCAGCTGAGATAGGCTCCAGTGCCACCCCAAAGGGAATAAGTGATAGAAAATGGATGGATGAATGGATAGACACATCATTTGTTGCCTTCCTTACAACACTTGTTTAAGGTTTGTAATTGTTTGAGGCCTGCGATGAGGTGGCGACTTGTCCAGGGTGTACACCGCCTTCCGCCCAAACGCAGCTGAAGTAGGCTCCAGCGCCCCCTGCGACTCCAAAGGGAATAAGCGATAGAAAATGGATGGATGAATGGATAGACACATCATTTGTTGCCTTCCTTATAACACTTGTTTAAGGTTTGTAATTGTTTGCGGCCTGCGATGAGGTGGCGACTTGTCCAGGGTGTAAACCGCCTTCCGCCCGAACGCAGCTGAGATAGGCTCCAGCGCCCCCTGCGACTCCAAAGGGAATAAGCGATAGAAAATGGATGGATGAATGGATAGACACATCATTTGTTGCCTTCCTTATAACACTTGTTTAAGGTTTGTAATTGTTTGAGGCCTGCGATGAGGTGGCGACTTGTCCAGGGTGTAAACCGCCTTCCGCCCGAACGCAGCTGAGATAGGCTCCAGTGCCACCCGCCACCCCAAAGGGAATAAGTGATAGAAAATGGATGGATGAATGGATAGACACATCATTTGTTGCCTTCCTTACAACACTTGTTTAAGGCTTGTAATTGTTTGAGGCCTGCGATGAGGTGGCGACTTGTCCAGAGGTAGGCTCCAGCACCCCCGGCGACCCCAAAAGGGACAAGCGGTAGAAAATGGATTTTTTTCTGCTCCAGACAGATTTTTGTTTGTGTATTTTTGGTCCAATATGGCTCTTTCAACATTTTGGGTTGCTGACCCCTGGCCTTGCCTAAGTATTCCTACTTGTTTTTAATCTAGTCCTCTTTGGGTATGGTATGCTTCCTGTTATGTTGTCTTCCTCTTGGCCCTTTTGGAAAAGTTGATTATTATTTTTGTCATTGTATCATTGATTATTTTATTCTACTGCCCAAATTACTGTATTGTATATTTCTCTTGTACAATCTCGCAGTCATTAAAAGCTACCTATTATACTCAAACCCAGTGATTTGTGTTTGATTTTCAGACTCCAGTAGAGCGGTTCCTCATAATTACGGACACAGAAAGCTTTGTAGATCTGCATCTCGCCCTTGGTTTCTTTGCATTCCCGCATAAACGGGTTGTGTAATTAACTCCGCCCGCCCAGACCATTCTCCATGTACGCCTCCCGCCAGGCCTGTTTTGCTGAGATTGGCCAGAAAAACAGGAAAAAAAAGAACTCGGCACAGAATTGTTGTTTTTTCTTTAGGAAAGCTGATCAAAGATCACTTTCTCTCAGACCCAAACCAACATTGTCTCGAGACCTTTGCTAGAAGTGATAAAAATGGCTGAGAGGATTTACTTGAACATGCCCTTATATCGTATTTTTCCCACTATAAGTGTGTCATGGCGCGGAGTCGAACCCGCGTTTCCTCTGACAGCGCGCCAAAGCAATCCCCCATTGACAGCATGCTCAGACACCTCCCCTCTTGTGCTGAGCGCAGCACACCCACGCAGAAACGAGCCTGTACACAATCAGGAATCAAAACACCTGGACTTGACGAAAGGGAGCGACATAAAAGACCAGTGAAGCCAAGAGACCTTCGCCAGAACGTAGCCAATCTCCCTTGGGTAAGCATCACGTCTGGCACCACTCCCCTTGTTCTTTGCTCGCCTTCTTTTGCTCTTCCTCTGTCCCGACTTGATGTCTTTTGTGTTTCCCACAGTGTTTTCTGTGATCGTTTCCTGCCTCACGACCTCCTCCTGGATCTTTGCTTTGCCCTCCCCGATCCTCGACCACTGCTTGGAACCGGACATCGCTGCCTCTCTCCAGCCCCCGACCGTTTGCCTCACTGTTGACTGCCTCTTTGCCTTCCCCCTTGGATTTGACGAAAGATACATCCAACACCCTCTGGTAAATTCCACATTGTTATTTCCACACATCGTCCGCATTCATTCTCTAGTAGTAGCATCCACACCCCACACATTCATCAAAGGTTTTAAGAAACCTTCTAAAACCGCAGTTCAGTTCTGGTGTTGCCTCCTCCCCTTTGCCTGTACACAACAATAAGACGCACTTAAAATCCTTTCAATTTCTCAACCCGGTGCGCCTAATGTACAGAATATCAATCAATCAATCAATCAATGTTTATTTATATAGCCCTAAATCACCAGTGTCTAAAAGGGCTGCACAAACTACAACACAAACCACAAAGAGATCCTCCCCCGGGGACCGAAAGCAATGGATGTCGAGCGGGTCTAACATGACACTGTCAATGTTCAATCCATAGTGGATCCAACACAACCGTGAGAGTCCAGTCCAAAGCGGATCCAACACAGTAGCGAGAGTCCCGTCCATAGTGGAGCCGACTCTGGACAGCCAGTACTTCATCCATGGCCACCGGATTGGACCCCCTCCCTTATGGAGGGGGGAACAGGGGAGAAAAAGAAAATAAACGGCAGATCAACTGGTCTATTTAAAGGCTAGAGTAAACAAATTAGTTTTAAGATGAGACTTAAATGCTTCTACTGAGGTAGAATCTCGAACTGTTACCGGGAGGGCATTCCAGAGTACTGGAGCCCGAACTGAAAACGCTGGGAATCACTAATAAGCCGAAGTCCATCGAATTCAGATTTCTTGCCGGGACATATAGTATGGTACAATACAATCAGCAAGATAGGCTGTGTTAGAGTTTTTTGATGACGAATCCCAAGATGCAGAGATGGAAGCAGGCTTGGAATGAGAAAACATGATTTAATTAAATACTAAGACAAAAAACAAAACCAAAAGGGTACAAACGGATAATTAAACAAAAGGAGCTAGCCTGGGAGCTAGAAAATAAGGAACAGGAGCTTAGCGTGGAAGCTAGCGGGTAGCGAACAGGCAAACAGAAGCCGTACTTGTATAATGACGAATAAAACGGAAGCAGGGAACAAAAAACAGTAAGCTACAAACATCAATTGTATATAGCTTACCGCTACGCTGCAAAGACAAGGTACGACACGACAGGAGCGATAACATCACAAGAGCGACTAGACTTGACATCGATAAAACAATACAAGTCCGAATAACAATTCATTGATCAAAGCAACTGACACAAGACAAAGCAGGTACACATAGGTGCGGGCTGATTGGCAACAGGTGTGGCCAGGTGCCAATCAACCGCAGCTGAGGAGGAACACAGCACTCAGGGAACAAGACAGGAAGCTGACAAAATAAGAGCACTAGACAGGAACTAAGGACAGGAAATACTAAACACAGAGGAAACAGACAAATGCAGAGGAAAACAACTAAACTGTCAGGGGAAAGCCTGACAGGCTGGAGCTAGACCGTGTAGTATTTTATACGTAAGTAGTAAAACCTTAAAGTCACAGAATAATTATGGTTGTCCTTACCGACCTAAGCTAGTTTATTTGGTACATGGTGTAATGACGAGTGTGACCAGTAGATGGCAGTCACACATAAGAGATATGACTCAAGTAAACAACACCAAAATTGTATATGTTCCTTTGAAAATATAGAATATTACAAATGTTTTAGAAGGACTTTGGTAAGCTACGAAGCCGCTTGATGGATTGTACTGCGCTTCAACATACGAGTATTATTACGATGTATGCATAAGGTAAGACATTACCTGGAATTTTGTTTCGCAATATTATGCAAATGCCAATTTTCTTACCTTTTGGTACCTGCTGATCTTCATTTGGGATCTGCATGAGTCCTGAAAATGTGCGCTTCCGCCTTTGTAGTCCGTGGAGACACCTTAATTGATAAGTTTCTTATTTTTCTCTATTTTCTTGTTATGGGATATTCATCCTTCGATATTTCTAATATAAAGTAGTGTAAAGTTTGTACACACTGTGTATCTGAACCAACATTACATGTCATATAGACCACAAGGAAGTGTTTTCAATTTAGAAAGAAATAATTTCTGACCCCTTTGTTGTGCTTTATAATCCGGTTGTATGAATATAAACCTGACTAGACCATTCTTCGGCAGTGCGCCTTATAATCCGATAGGCCCTATGGACCGGAAAATACAGTAAATACCAAAAATTCCCCAAAAATTGTCACCCGGGAAAATCGTCATCAAGCACAGGACACAAAACCACTTATGGGGTTCTTTATTCTGAAAGGTAAATGTTTGGTAGTTGAACCCTATATAAATGAAAAAATTAAGAGCTAGGTCTGGGTACTTTCACAAGTTACAAAGTCATCATTTCCTTTAAACAAAATACCTTATATTCCGAAACGAGGAAAATTCTATTTAACTTTGTGCGGAGGGGGCGTGGTCCGCAGGCCTGCTGCGGAGCGGGTTGTGTAAGTGCCGGCCTCGAAGCCAACGGCAGGGGAGTAAATTGCCCAGCTGGGACTGATTATTTAATCACCTGTTGCCCTCATTAGCAGCAGCCGGTCCGAAACACGTTATTGGAGTTGGAGAGAGGAAAAGACACACGCTGGAGAGCTCACGAGAGAGCAAGAGGGACTGAGGCTAAAAAAGTCGAGTGCGTTGGCCGCAGAGTGGACTAAAAAAAAACATTGTTGAATCCCGAATACCGGATTGCCACACTTTGGTACCACACAATCAAATAAAATAACTGCAGTGGCTTTTTGCCCTATTTCATACAAGATTGTTATTATATGTTATTAGCACCTTGTACTACATACATTTAAATATCAATTTACAATAAAATGTACACGCTTAAAGAGATTTTGACCGTATTTGTCCAAACACATTTCACCGGAAGCTACAAGTTTACTCAAAAACACAACTGCCACTCTCACTTTTTTGCAGTCATAGCCCTTTGCAAAGTTGCAAACACACTGACCCCTAGTGGAGTCCTCTCGGAATTACGGTACATTGTAAAATTCTCTTTTTTTCCACCTGGCAACATGTAAGCCGCGACCATTTTTCCTACGCTTTCAACCCTGCGTCCCAATAAAACGGTGCGTCTAATTTAGGGATTTTTCTTCGCCATTGGCCATATTGTTTTGTGTTCAAAAGTTTTCATTAACCTTCCTCTTGTGTTAGCTTTCTGTTACCATCTCTTATGTTAACGGGTCGGTTTTGACCCATGTCTTAAATCAGCTGTAAAATACACTAAAAACAATTATCTATCATCCAATTTGTTTCTCATCTCTTGGTTACCTCGTTAGGCTTCCTTATCCTTGAAAATATTGGTTTTAACATTTTTGGTTTGGGCCATTGGGCCTTTTTTTGTCAGTATACCCCTCGATTTCAATTTTTAAAAATGGTAAAAGGAACCTCAAGAGAATCGTATAAATAAAAAAAAGGTTGTTGTGTTACCTAACTATTACTAAGGGGTATTAGAACACATCTCTTAAATAAATGTGTTTTATTTATTTTTTCATTTTAAGAATTTTAACTATAGTAACATCTATGGTGTTACGGGTCAATTTCGACCCATGTATATTTACTTCAAGAAAAAGGCTAAAACGTATTTTTTTCAGCAACAGAAATCCAACAACAAACAAACAACCAACAACCAATCAAGCAAATGAAACCAAGAGAAATAGATTACTAGTTCCAAAACTAATAAAAAAACAAAATCAGAGTGGCAAAAAGTGAAACTTTTAGTGTCCGTCTTTTGTTTGTTTTTGTACAGGATAACAAGGTCAAATGAGAATCCACTAAAGCTCACATGATTGGGAGAGGAGCTGGCTGTCAGTGTGTTCAGTTTTGGCTCTACTTAGTGCTTTATAATCTTATTTTTATAACCGGGTCGAAACCGACCCTAACAACACCAAGGGCATAATTTCTACCACAGCATTTTATAATTTAGTGAAAAAAATTTAAATGTTTTGTTTTGTTGACAAAGAGATTCCTGACAAAGTCAAAAAGCTTTGATGCAAAAAAATAAATGTATGTGGTGTTTTTATGCATTTCAAAACTAAAACGTGTCGGTGCCGACCCTAACACAAGACGAAGGTTAAACCCGAGTAGAGACAATGAAATGATGTGTTGTTGTTTCGCTCACTGCAAGTGTTGCGGTTGTAAATGTACTTCTTGTTTTAAGGCCTTAAACCAGAAATTAAACCGTCCATAGCCTTTCTGCTCGGAAGGATTCTTCATTTGTCATTTCAATCAACGTTTGTAAGTTTTAACTCTTTTCCATGTGTGATGTCTGTAAGAGTGTTTTCATGCATATTTCAATCACTCAATCAATGTTTACTTATATAGCCCTAAATCACTAGTGTCTCAAAGGGCTGCACAAACCACTACGACATCCTCGGTAGGCCCACATAAGGGCAAGGAAAACTCACACCCAGTGGGACATCGGTGACAATGATGACTATGAGAACCTTGGAGAGGAGGAAAGCAATGGATGTCGAGCGGGTCTAACATGATACTGTGAAAGTTCAATCCATAATGGATCCAACACAGTTGCGAGAGTCCAGTCCAAAGCGGATCCAACACAGCAGCGAGAGTCCCGTTCACAGCGGAGCCAGCAGGAAACCATCCCAAGCGGAGGCGGCTCAGCAGCGCAGAGATGTCCCCAGCCGATACACAGGCAAGCAGTACATAGCCACCGGATCGGACTGGACCCCCTCCACAAGGGAGAGTGGGACATAGGAGAAAAAGAAAAGAAACGGCAGATCAACTGGTCTAAAAAGGGAGTCTATTTAAAGGCTAGAGTGTACAAATGAGTTTTAAATGCTTCTACTGAGGTAGCATCTCGAACTGTTACCGGGAGGGCATTCCAGAGTACTGGAGCCCGAACGGAAAACGCTCTATAGCCCGCAGACTTTTTTTGGGCTTTGGGAATCACTAATAAGCCGGAGTCCTTTGAACGCAGATTTCTTGCCGGGACATATGGTACAATACAATCGGCAAGATAGGATGGAGCTAGACCGTGTAGTATTTTATACGTAAGTAGTAAAACCTCAAAGTCACATCTTAAGAGCACAGGAAGCCAGTGCAGGTGAGCCAGTACAGTACTCCACTGCTCGCTCCAGGAGGAGATAGGCAGATTGTGAGCCACGCACCTGATCTCGATTGCTGCAGCGTCGCTCCCGGCAGGCCCCGCCTCTTCGTTCCCCCGCATTCTCCGCCTCCTGGCCGCCATCGTGAGCAGGGCCAAAGCGTGTCCCGCACTGCTCTCCACAGTGGGATATATATGATATTAACTATGAAGGATAAAACACTGAATACTGACAACATATGAACGTCACACCCCCTCTCATCCGCATATTTTTCAGTCAAGCTGAACGCAACAAAAATTCAACAAAAAACAAAAACAAAAACCCCATTTACGATCTGATACATCACTAATCTTTAGAACTTTGCTGTAAAAATCTCCTTCCGCAGCTGTCTCTGACACCCGCATGGAAACATTCCGTGGAAACACTTCCCGCCCACACTGCTTGGTGCCTCGTTTGAGCCGCTGTGACGTAGATTACCAAAGTAACTAATTAGATTACCATAGTAACTAATTAGATTACCATAGTAACTAGGATATCATGCAAAAGCACAGATTCCAACCACTGAAACACTTTGTATGGTTCAGGACTTACGGTCATTTGACTGCACATCATAATGGCAGCTACAGTTTCCACCTTAAAAATCTACAAACCCCGTTTCCATTTGAGTTGGGAAATTATGTTAGATGTAAATATAAACGGAATATAATAATTTGCTAATCATATTCAACCCATATTCAGTTGAATGCACTACAAAGACAACATATTTGATGTTCAAACTGATAAACATTTTTTTTGTTTGCAAATAATCATTAACTTTAGAATTTGATGCCAGCAACACGTGACAAAGAAGTTGGGAAAGGTGGCAATAAATACTGATAAAGTTTGAGGAATGCTCATCAAACACTTATTTGGAAAATCCCACATGTGTGCAGGCTAATTGGGAACAGGTGGGTGCCATGATTGGGTATAAAAGTAGCTTCCATGCAATTCCAAGTAATTCACAAAAAAGGATGGGGTGAGGGTCACCACTTTGTAAGCAAATTGTCGAACAGTTTTAGAACAACATTTCTCAACAATATATTGCAAGGAACTTAGGGATTTTACCATCTACGGTCCGTAAAATCATCAAAAGGTTCAGTGAATCTGGAGAAATCACTGCATGCAAGCGATATTACGGACCTTAGATCCCTCAGGGGGTACTGCATTGAAAACCGACATCAGTGTGTAAAGGATATCACCATATGAGCTCAGGACCACTTCATAAAACCACTGTCAGTAACTAAAATTGGTCGCTACATCTGTAAGTGCAAGTTAAAACTCTGCTATGCAAAGCCAAACACATTTATCAACAATATCCTGAAACGCCGCCGGCTTGGCTGGGCCCGAGCTCATCTAAGATGGACTGATGCAAAGTGGAAAGGTGTTCTGTGGTCTGACGAGTCCACATTTCAAATTATATTTGGAAACAGAGGACGTGGTGTTCTCCAAAACAAAGAGGAAAATAACCATTCGGATTGTTATAGGTGCAAAGTTGAAAAGCCAGCATCTGTGATGGTATGGGGGTGTATTAGTGCCCAAGGTATGGGTAACTTACACATCTGTGAAGACACCATTAATGCTGAAAGGTCCATACAGGTTTTGGATTGATTGATGGATTGATTGATACTTTTATTAGTAGATTGCACAGTACAGTACATATTCCCTACAATTGACCACTAAATGGTAACACCCGAATAAGTTTTTCAACTTGTTTAAGTCGGGGTCCACTTTAATCAATTCATGGAGCAACATATGTTGTCATCCAAGCAACATTATCATGGACGCCGCTGTTTATTTCAGCAAGATAATGCCAAGCCACTTTATACAACAGCGTGGCTTTGTAGTAAAAGATTGCAGGTACTTTCCTGGCCCGCCTGCAGTCCATACCTGTCTCCCATCGAAAATGTGTGGCGCATTATGAATCATAAAATACGACAACAAGACCCCGGACGGTTGAACGACTGAAGCTCTACATAAAACAAGAATGGGAAAGAATTCCACTTTCAAAGCTTCAACAATTAGTTTCCTCAGTTCCCAAACGTTTGAGTGTTGTTAAAAGAAAAGGTGATGTAACACAGTGGTGAACATGCCCTTTCCCAACTACTTTGGCATGTGTTGCAGCCATGAAATTCTAAGCTAATTATTATTTGCAATTAAAATAAAGTTTATGAGTTTGAACATCAAATATCTTATCTTTGTAGTGCATTCAATTGAATATGGGTTGAAAATGATTTCCAAATCATTGTATTCCGTTTATATTTACATCCAACACAATTTCCCAACTCATATGGAAACAGGGTTTATAAAAAAAATATTTGGGAATGCTTAACAGCCCCCGTGTTTCATCCTAGGGGGTGCATGGCTGCGCTAGTAGCGTTCCTTCTAAGGCAGAAAACAAGTAGGAGTAGCGTGCAGGTAAGATTAATTTTTATTAATAAATTAAACGCAGGACAATAATACAAAACTAAGGAGGCTAACAAGCATGGAGCTAAAACAAACCAAAATGTCACCAATGGTGAAAAGCAAGGAATGCTAAAGTATACAAAATCACTACAGCAAGGAGGAAAAAAAAACAGCCAACATTGACCAAGCAACTACTGCTGGGTGACAGGAAACTATAAAGGGGAGTGATTAACCAAAACACCTGGTGGGAACACTAATTGCAAAACACAGACAGGTGAGGAGAATCAGTGCCCATGGAAACCAACAGAAAACAGAGAAAGATGTTGCACCCAGGAAACAAATTAAAACAGAAAAACTACCAAATATAAATCATGCCATGACCCGGGTAACGGATCATGACACCTCTGGCCTTAATTTGCCCAGGTATGATAGAAACAATACAAAAGTGAAAAGATTTATAATTTTCTTGTTACTATTATAACATTTTTTTTAGGACATAGGAAAGCTTTGAGTGCAAAAACCCAAATTAAAGGCCTACTGAAATGAGATGTTCTTATTCAAACGGGGATAGCAGGTCCATTCTATGTGTCATACTTGATCATTTCACGATATTGCCATATTTTTGCTGAAAGGATTTAGTAGAGAACATCGACGATAAAGTTCGCAACTTTTGGTGCTGATAGAAAAAGCCTTGCCTGTACCGGAAGTAGCAGACGATGTGCGCGTGACGTCACGGGTTGTGGAGCTCCTCACATCTGAACATTGTTTACAATCATGGCCACCAGCAGCGAGAGCGATTCGGACCGAGAAAGCAACGATTTCCCTATTAATTTGAGCGAGGATGAAAGATTCGTGGATGAGGAAAGTGAGAGTGAAGGACTAGAAGGAAAAAAAAAGACGAGGGCCGTGGGAGCGATTCAGATGTTATTAGACAAATTTAATAGGATAATTATAGGGGCGGCGCGGTGCTGTGGCAGAGTGGCCGTGCGCAACCCAAGGGTCCCTGGTTCAATCCCCACTTAGTACCAACCTAGTCACGTCCGTTGTGTCCTGAGCAAGACACTTCACCCTTGCTCCTGATGGGTGCTGGTTAGCGCCTTGCATGGCAGCTCCCTCCATCAGTGTGTGAATATGTGTGTGAATGGGTAAATGTGGAAGTAGTGTCAAAGCGCTTTGAGTACCTTGAAGGTAGAACAGCGCTATACAAGTACAACCCATTTATCATTTATTTATTTAATTCTGGAAAATCCCTTATCTGCTTATTGTGTTACTAGTGTTTTAGTGAGATTATATGGTCGTACCTCTACAACCTGAAGGTCGGCCCCGCACCTTTCTTCAGCACCAGTCAACGCGTGGTGGCGATGCACATCCCTGCCCTTCGCAAGGGACCGTCGTCGAAACACGATCTTTCGAATTGATCGCTGCATAATATACTGTACTTTGTGTGTGTGGTCCAATCCAACCGTGTTCGCTTGACCGCTCTGTTCCATAGTAAAGCTTCACCGTCATCTTTCGGGAATGTAAACAATGAAACACCGGCTGTGTTTGTGTTGCTAAAGGCGGCCGCAATACAGCGCTTCCCACTTACAGCTTTCTTCTTTGACGTCTCCATTATTCATTGAACAAATTGCAAAAGATTCAGGAACACAGATGTCCATAATACTGTGGAATTATGCGTTGAAAACAGACGACTTATAGCTGTGAACGGTGCTGGAACAAAATGTCCTCTACAATGTGTGACGTCACGCGCACACGTCATCATACAGCGAGGTTTTAGCATGATACGTCCGCGCGAAATTAAAAAATGCAATTTATTAAACTAAAGCGTCCGTATTGGCATGTGTTGCAATGTTAATATTTCATCATTGATATATAAACTATCAGACTGTGTGGTCGCTAGTAGTGGCTTTCAGTAGGCCTTTAAAACCCAATATGAGTTTTTGCTAGTGTTTGGTTATTGAGTCACATAATTCTGTTTTAATTGTACACCATCTGATTTGCAACGATACTAGCAAATACTACATTTAACAATATGAGCTTTAAAACAAGTGTTTTTTTGTGTTTACTGTAGTTACTTGCTACAGAGCATTTTCTGTATACATGTTTTGTGAAGCTGATTTGCTGTACAGTAGGACGGGGATTCGTATGGCCCCATTTGTTGCCGTTTACCTGACACATGAAACGCGACAAATTTGGGGCGTGCACTATCCACTTCAGCCGAGAGATGGTAGTAGAGCAGGGATGTAAAACATACGGCCCAAAGCTGGATAAGGCTTCGGCCCTAGTATGAGTCTGCTGAGTATAAAGAATTACCTGAAATTTCGGATTGAAATAAACAGCTGTTCTAAATGTGTCCACTGGATGTCACAATAGCATTTATTTGTGTCTTTGTATCTTTGAATCTACAAAATAAACCACATGATGTTAGTACTTCAGTTGTGGAAAATAATTAAACTACATGAATAACATACTGTAATTTGATTTTAATATATTTATATCCTGAAAGATTGAAAACTAACACCAATGAGTTGACTGATAAACATTATCACATTATATAGTCAGAAAATATAAATAAGGACAAATAAATACAGAATACAATTAAACGAAACATGTAGGTGTAATAAAACCCCCAACAGCATTATGGTTTGTACAATTTCAGAATGTGCTTGTTCTATTTTTAAACAAAGACAACTTGTACGTACAAGAGGAGTAGACGGCACAGACCACAAGGGGGCGTAATAGCTCTATGATTTATATATATATATATATATATATATATATATATATATATATATATATATAAATATATATAATAAACAACACTAATATAAACTAGTGAATGTACTGTGACACATATCCAAATGTGTGTGTGTGTGTGTGTGTGTGTGTGTGTGTGTGTGTGTGTGTGTGTGAGATGGTGTGTAATATTAACTGTTGTGTGTTACTGTGAGTGTTGAGCAAGAGGCGGAAGTCCTGGACGGGAAAGGCAGGCTTGAATGTCCATGAGACAGGCAGCGAGGCTTCAAAAGGTCTGTGTCCAGGCAGGGGTCGAGGATCGAGGGAGGCAGTGTCGGGGCACACAGCTCGATCACAGGAGACAGGGAAAGCACTGCGGTAAAAAAAACACAAAGTCGATCACAGGAGACAGGGAAAGCACTGCGGTAAAAAAAACACAAAGGACATACGTCTCGGGAACCGGGAAGGCACAGAGAGAGAGCAAGTATGCGGGAGGGGAGCCAGAGATGGGATAGCTCACTCTGTACATAGAACTACGTTCCGGCATCGGATCTTTGGGTAGGCTGGTCTTAATGCCGTCTGCCCTCATCAGACCCAGGTTCGCCGATTGCTGATTGCTTGCAGCCAAGCAAGGGCGTGGCTGTGATGCTGGAAGAGTGGTGCCGGCCGAGCTCGCAGAAAGCATGTGTAACAAAAACAATCTTAAGTTGTCTTTACTTTTAGGTCATCGTGCCGTGATTTTACCAGTCCGGCCAACTTGGGAGTTGATTTTTGGCCATGTGGAATCCGATCTAAAATGAGTTTGACTACCCAGTAGAGCGTTGAATATCTTAAAACGTGTTTTGTGGCAATTCAAATTTCGACCACAGTGTCAGTCGCTATTTTAAAATGGCACTTTCCATTATTTCCAGCAAAATGCGCTGTGTCCTGTAATACATATTCCATCTTTCTGTCAAGAGAAACAGACCAAAATAAAAAAAAATGTCCCCGTCTGGGTCTTCACACGCAGCACTGATAAGCATCCTTGCCTATTCATTATTACTCATGAAATTCAACGAGTGAAGCATAAAATTGAAATGAAGAGCTGATCTGTATTGTGATGGCTCATTTCCTTACTGCACGGCCTTGCATTAATTCTAATTATGCACAAGCTGTCCACACTTCCTTTCTCAGAGAGCTTACAGTGTCAGGGTTTCTGTCGGCGCCGCTTCCCCATGATGAAGTAGCGGGGAGAGAGCCAATATTTCTCACAGCCAGATTCAGGCTTTGCACACATCTGGAGGCCGATTTGCCGCTGGTGCAGAAAGTCACACACAGATGCACATAAGTGCACTCGTAGCGAGCGTACTTAACAGACTGAAATACGGACATGGTGTGTGCACAATTGTCACTTGAACAGGATTACGCACTCAGTGGTGATGTTTGTCGACATCATCGCACACAATCACCAAGCCCAAAACATTAAGCTGAACAAAGGAATGTTTTTTTTAACAGATGATACAGAATCAATCAATCAATCAATATTTATTTATATAGCCCCAAATCACAAATGTCTCAAAGGACTGCACAAATCATTACGACTACAACATCCTCGGAAGAACCCACAAAAGGGCAAGGAAAACTCACACCCAGTGGGCAGGGAGAATTCACATCCAGTGGGACGCCAGTGACAATGCTGACTATGAGAAACCTTGGAGAGGACCTCAGATGTGGGCAACCCCCCCCCCTCTAGGGGACCGAAAGCAATGGATGTCGAGCGGGTCTAACATGATACTGTGAAAGTTCAATCCATAGTGGCTCCAAAACAGCCGCAAGAGTTCAGTCCACAGGAGACCATCTCAAGCGGAGGCGGGTCAGCAGCGTAGAGATGTCCCCAATCGATACAAGCGAGCGGTCCATCCTGGGTCCCGACGAGCGGTCCATCCTGGGTCTCGACTCTGGACAGCCAGTACTTCATCCATGGTTATCGGACCGGACCCCCTCCACAAGGGAGGGGGGGGGGGCATAGGAGAAAGAAAAGAAGCGGCAGATCAACTGGTCTAAAAAGGAGGTCTATTTAAAGGCTAGAGTATACAGATGAGTTTTAAGGTGAGACTTAAATGCTTCTACTGAGGTAGCATCTCGAACTGTTACCGGGAGGGCATTCCAGAGTACTGGAGCCCGAACGGAAAACGCTCTATAGCCCGCAGACTTTTTTTGGGCTCTAGGAATCACTAATAAGCCGGAGTCCTTTGAACGCAGATTTCTTGCCGGGACATATGGTACAATACAATCGGCAAGATAGGATGGAGCTAGACCGTGTAGTATTTTATACGTAAGTAGTAAAACCTTAAAGTCACATCTTAAGTGCACAGGAAGCCAGTGCAGGTGAGCCAGTACAGGTGTAATGTGATCAAACTTTCTTGTTCTTGTCAAAAGTCTAGCAGCCGCATTTTGTACCAACTGTAATCTTTTAATGCTAGACATGGGGAGACCCGAAAATAATACGTTACTGTAGTCGAGACGAGACGTAACAAACGCATGGATAATGATCTCGGCGTCTTTAGTGGACAAAATGGAGCGAATTTTAGCGATGTTACGGAGATGAAAGAAGGCTGTTTTAGTAACGCTTTTAATGTGTGACTCAAAGGAGAGAGTTGGGTCGAAAATAATACCCAGATTTTTTACCGAGTCACCTTGTTTTATTATTTGAAGAAGAATACAATGTAAAAAATATTTTCTAATTAAAAATGTTAAAAACCAGGCGGACAAATTTGTCACGATATGCCTGTCAAAACATATTTTGTGCAAATGTTTTTGTTTAATGCATGATGTTGACTTTGTACATTATCACAACTGACTTGAAATAAAATAATAAAATCATTATTGGTGTGTGGCGTGGAGAGGCGGAGCCGGCGAACGAGCAGCGGGGCAGGGTGACTATTACATTTGGCGCCCAACCCGGAAGGACCATCGGAAGCGAGGGAGGACGATTTCCTCTGGGCTCTAGTCGGCGCGTTCACCGAGCTGGCGGCAGGCAGCCGGCAGCGGCTCGAGGAGTCCCGCCAACAATTGCAGCTCCTGCAGGTACTGGCGGACCAGGTGGGGGATGCGGCGAGTGCCCCCCCCCCCCCCCCCCCCCAAGACGAAGAACATGATGATGATAATAAAGAAGAAGAACATGATGATGAAGAAGAAGAACATGACGATGATGATAAGGAAGAACATGAAGATGACGATGAAGAAAAAGTGAAGTGAAATGAAGTGAATTATATTTATAGAGCGCTTTTCTCTAGTGACTCAAAGCGCTTTACATAGTGAAACCCAATATCAAAGTTCATTTAAACCAGTGTGGGTGGCACTGGGAGCAGGTGGGTAAAGCGTCTTGCCCAAGGACACAACGGCAGTGAGTAGGATGACGGAAGCGGGAATCGAACCTGCAACCCTCAAGTTGCTGGCACGGCCGCTCTACCAACCGAGCTATGCCGCCCCAGAAGACAAAGGAAAAGACGAAGAAAACAAAGACAAAGAAAAGGATGAAGAAAATGATGAATAAAACGACAAAGAAAAGGTCAGGAGACAAATAAAAGGTGAAAGAGAACGAACAAAAGGACAAAGAAGAAAATCACAAAGAAAAAGGCAAAGACAAGGAGAAAGACAAGGCAGAAGACACAGACGAAATGGAAGAACACCAAAAAGAAGAACAAGGGGAAAATGAATAGAAGACAGGGACACAGGTGGCCATGACAGTCATTTCCCACTCCTTCCAAAAAAGGAGGGGGGAGCACGCTCAGCCGGTCGGAAGCCCGGCTTGCGTCTGGCGATGGAGGTATGTGGAGAGGCAGAGCCGGCGAACGAGCAGCAGGGCAGGGCATGCTGGAGCCCGGCCCAAGATGGCGGCAAGGAGGCGGAGACGACGACCGAGTGGAGAGGCGGGGCATGCCGGGAGATACGCTACTAGCGAAATCAGGTGCGTGTCTCGCACACCGGGAAACAATTAATGTATCTCCTCTCAGAGTATAAAAGAGGAGAAGGAGGAGAGAACGAGGCAGAAGGAAGTGGAGAGCCCGCAGCAACGATCGAAGAGCGGAAGCAATAGAATGCAGACGACGATGATGGCGGCGGCGGCAGCTGAAAAGCGACCGGCGAACGGGCAGTGGAGGAATGAGCTGAAAATTGTCCTGACCTACACTGGGGTTTATTGAAAAATAAACAAAAGTCAAACCTGTTCAAGCAAGATGTCCTTCCTTGATGGTCCATTGAACCCACACGACAGCGAGCGACTGTTACATGTGGATTTTCCGCTTACATTTGTGAGCGTTGATAAAGAACGGTAATTACCATTCAGGAATGAATTTTGAATTTTGTCTGAATTTGGAGAGTCAAATGAGACAAGCTTAAGTAAATTAATCTTTGATCACTTAAATACGTCATTAATATACTTTTATGGACTAAAAGGCACACTTAATTTTTTTTTTTTCCCTCAAAACTCAACAATGCACTTTATAACCCGGTGCGCCTAATGTAGGGAATAATTCTGGTTTTGCTTACCATCCTTGAAGCAGTTTTATTTGGTACATTGTGTAATGATAAGTGTGACCAGTAGATGGCAGTCAAACATAAGAGATATGTGTAGACTGCACTATGCTGGCAATATGACGCAAGTGAACAACACCGAGATTTTATATGTTCCATTGAGAATATAGAACATTACACACTGGCCTCAATAGTCCATCAAAATGTTTTAATACGACTTTTGTCAGTTATGAAGCCGCACCGCTTGATGGATTGTACCGCGCTTCAACATACGAGTATTATTATGGTGTGTGTGTAAGGTAAGACATATTATATGGCGATTTGTTTTGCAATATTATGCAAAATAAACTTTTCTTACCTTCTGGTACCTGCTGATTTGAATTTGGGATCTGCATAAATCCTGACAAAATCGCCGCCTTTGTAGTCCGTGCGGACGCCGTAGTCGATAAGCTTCTTCTTTTTTGTCTAACTTCTTGTTATGGGACATTAATCATCCGCTGTTGCCATTTCTAATATAAGGTAGTGTAATGTTCTTACTTATATCGGTCAGTAAACTCGCCATGAAAGCGCTAAAACATACCGGTGTCGTGAGTTTACATTATTCACCCAAAAAATTTGATTTATTTTATCTATTCATCCATCCATTTTCTACCGCTTGTCCCTTTTGGGGTCGCGGGGAGTGCTGGAGCCTATCTCAGCTGCACATGGGCGGAAGGCGGCGTACACCCTGGACAAGTATACGTTATTATGTATTTAAAAGCATATTTTGGCATTAAATTATTGCTTGAAATAATTTAACTAATTATTTCACGATGTATTTAATTTTTTTTATGTAGTTTAATGGTGTATTATATTTTATTATTATATCATAATTAAGTAAATCGCATAATAATTAAATCATGAAAATATGAAATCAGTAATTAAACGATTAAATAATTAAATATTGAAATTATAAATGATGCTTATTATGCAAGTATTTCACAATTGAATTATTTAATAACATCAAAAATAATAACAATAAAAATTATAATATTTAGACCTAGATTTAGACAAAATTTATTGGTGCACAAAGGAAATTGTTAAAAAGGAGCGACTGTGATGTGCTGCCACTCTTTCAGGTGCATCAAATAAACAAATAAATTCATTAATTAAATAGCGCTTTTAAATATTTTCAGCAAACTGCATTGCAAATTGTGGTGTGTAAGTACTATAACAATAAATAATAATAAAACAATTAATAATGAAATCATTAATAATTACATTTTCACACATTTAAAGGATTAATGAAATTATTAATCAATGACAAATTCATCCATCCATTTCCTACCGCTTGTCCCTTTCGGGGTCACGGGGGGTGCTGTAGCTTATATCAGGTGCGTTCAGTATTTATTCAAATATTTTTACATTTTCGACCCTCTATAACAGGGGTCGGGAACCTTTTTGAATGAGAGAGCCAAGAAACCAAATATTTTAAAATGTATTTCCGTAAGAGCCATATAATATTTTTTTTCAACATTGAACACAACTAAATGCGTGCATTTTAAGTAAGTCCAACATTTCTAGAGTATAATATGTCTCTTATTCTTCCTAATAACACTGTTATTCTGAAGGTAACTGTGGAGGGGGCGTGGCCTGCGGGCTTGCAGCGAAGTGGGGTGTTGCCAGGATCGGCCTCGAAATCAGCGACAGGTGCGTAGATGGCCCAGCTGGGCCTTGTTATTTAATCTGTGGTAAACTGAATTTTTCATGTTTTTCTGTTGTTGGTTTGCACATCATGTTTTACGTTAACTCTCGCCCACAGTCTGGAGTGCAGCTGACGCTGGGCAATCGTGCACACCTGAAAGCTGATTAGGTGGTCTATTTAGTCTGGGTGCTGACGGCCTGTCAGTGCCGGAACTTTGTTTTCCACTGCAAGTTCTCTCGCATGTGTCTTGGCCTCCTACAAACTCACAGTCTTTCTAGTCCGTCTTGTGCTCCTCTCAGGTTTGCTTATTTATATCCTAGCCTTGTCAAGCGTCTTTAGTTAACATTCGGTTTCTTTGTTTTACTTCGTGTTTTGAAGTAAGTTATCCTAGCTTCGTCTAGCGTTTTCTGTTCAATTTTTGATTGTGTGATATAGTTATTTATTCATGGTGTGTTTTGTATTTCCACCATCGCTTTTTGTTTTGGCTACGTTCAACTTCCACCTAAATAAAGGAAGAACTTAACTATATCAAACCACGTCTCTGCATCCTTGGGATCCACTCTCCAATTTTTGTAACATAATCACCTGTCGCTCTGTTTATAAGCAGCAGCCAGGAGGAGGGACGGGGTTGGGGCTGGAGCCAGAGCGCGAGCGAGAACGAAAGAAGTGAAGTGAAGTGAATTATATTTATATAGCGCTTTTCTCTAGTGACTCAAAGCGCTTTACATAGTGAAACCCAATATCTAAGTTACATTTAAACCAGTGTGGGTGGCACTGGGAGCAGGTGGGTAAAGTGTCTTGCCCAAGGACACAACGGCATTGACTAGGATGGCGGGAGCGGGAATCGAACCTGCAACTCTCAAGTTGCTGGCACGGCCGCTCAACCAACCGAGCTAAACCGCCCCAAGAGGAAAAGACGATTGCTGGAAAGAAACTGAGAGACTTAATGATAAATAAAACAATATTATAACCCTGAAACAGGCTCTTATGTCGGTGCTTGGTGGTCTGAAAAACCCCCCAGGAGGGCAAGCCCTACACTAACCAATAATAAATAAATAACTTCTAACCATTAACGCAACTTCTTGAACTGATGCGGTAGGAAACGGATGGATGGATTAAAAATGCATGAGAATGTTTTATATTTTGAACTTTTTTTCAACACTTCTTTTCTTTCTCCTATGTCCCCCCCTCCCTTGTGGAGGGGGTCCGGTCCGATGACCATGGATGAAGTACTGACTGTCCAGAGTCGAGACCCAGGATGGACCGCTCGTCGGGACCCAGGATGGACCGCTCGCCTGTATCGGTTGGGGACATCTCTACGCTGCTGATCCGCTTGAGATGGTTTCCTGTGGACGGGACTCTCACTGCTGTCTTGGAGCCACTATGGATTGAACTTTCACAGTATCATGTTAGACCCGCTCGACATCCATTGCTTTCGGTCCCCTAGAGGGGGGGGGTTGCCCACATCTGAGGTCCTCTCCAAGGTTTCTCATAGTCAGCATTGTCACTGGCGTCCCACTGAATGTGAATTCTCCCTGCCCCTGGGTGTGAGTTTTCCTTGCCCTTTTGTGGGTTCTTCCGAGGATGTTGTAGTCGTAATGATTTGTGCAGTCCTTTGAGACATTTGTGATTTGGGGCTATATAAATAAACATTGATTGATTGATTGATTGAACACTGATTAAAAGTGGAATCATTCATTACTTATCGTGTTAAGTTGTGTCAGCTCAGATTCATCCAAGAGCCAGATGCAGTCATCAAAATAGGCCACATCTGGCTCTAGAACCATAGGTTCCCTACCCCTGCTCTATAATCTAGACTAGATTGTTATGCAATCATTAAATGCGGTTGGTTTGTCGTATTAAACAGTAAATAGAACATAGGATACAAAAGCATGAGTCATCCACAAGCCTGACTGTGGGGGTTCTGATGTCACTGCCGTCTTTTTTTCCCTCCCATCTTCTCTTCATGTAAGCTTCCTTCCGTAACCTAAAAAAAGATGACTAAAACGTCCTCTAGCATGCAATTATTCACCGGAGAGCTCAAAAATACGAACAATGACTTTGGAAATGAGACACAACAACATAGTCCTGCCCCTTTACACATCCTTTTTTTTTTTTTCAGTACGTTCACAAGGTGACAGTCATCCCCCTCATTAACCCACTGAACTGCTGACCTGGGGAACAGTGTGTGCAATTCATTCTGCCCTCATCAAATTATCTGGCAAATTTGCCCTGCCAATGTCAGATTGGAGCAATTACCCCAAGCGTCTGAAAGCTGCAATTACCAACTCCTCTCCATGACGAATACCCACAGTCCCAACGTACTTGAAGATACTGTACATGTTTGGACTATTTTGACTTGGTCGCAATCTCTTTTTATTACTGTGTGTCAATATATGAAGTACATTTCCCCATCACACATTTAAATCTACAAACCCTGTTTCCATATGAGTTGGGAAATTGTGTTAGATGTAAATATAAACAGAATACAATGATTTGAAAATCATTTTCAACCCAAATTCAATTGAATGCACCACAAAGACAACATATTTGATGTTCAAACTCTTAAACTTTTTTTTTTTTTTTTTTGCAAATAATATTTATCTTTAGAATTTCATGGCTGCAACACGTGCCAAAGTAGTTGGGAAAGGGCATGTTCACCACTGTGTTACGGCATAGCTCGGTTGGTAGAGTGGCCGTGCCAGCAACTTGAGGGTTGCAGGTTCGATTCCCGCATCCGCCATCCTAGTCACTGCCATTGTGTCCTTGGGCAAGACACTTTACCCACCTGCTCCCAGTGCCACCCACACTGGTTTAAATGTAACTTAGATATTGGGTTTCACTATGTAAAGCGCTTTGAGTCACTAGAGAAAAGCGCTATATAAATATAATTCACTATAATTCACACATCACATTTTCTTTTAACAACACTCAATAAACGCTTGGGAACCGAGGAAACTAATTGTTAAAACTTTGAAAGTGGAATTCTTTCCCATTCTTGTTTTATGTAGAGCTTCAGTCGTTCAACAGTCCGGCGTCTCCGCTGTCGTATTTTACGCTTCATAATGCACCACACATTTTTGACGGGAGACGGGTCTGGACCGCAAGCGGGCCAGGAAAGTACCCGCACTCTTTTTTTACAAAGCCACGCTGTTGTAACACTTGTCTTGCTGAAATAAGCAGGGGCGTCCATGATAACGTTGGTTTGATGATAACATATGTTGTTCCAAAACCTGAATGGACCTTTCAGCATTAATGGTGCCTTCACAGATGTGTAAGTTACCCATGCCTTGGGCACTAATACACCCCCATACCATCACACATGCTGGCTTTTGAACTTTGTGCCTATAACAATCCGAATGGTTACTTTCCTCTTTGTCCTGGAGGACACCACGTCCTCTGTTCCCAAATATAATTTGAAATGTGAACTCGTCAGACCACAGAACACCTTTCCACTTTGCATCAGTCCATTTTAGGTGAGTTCGGGCCCAGCCAAGCCGGCGGCATTTCAGGATATTGTTGATAAATGGGTTTGGCTTTGCATAGTAGAGTTTTAACTTTCACTTACAGATGTAGCGACCAACTTAGTTACTGACATTGGTTTTATGAAGTGTTCCTGAGGTGTTAGAAGATGTCAGGTTTCAACACCGAACTATCTATTAAACAGAACAAAAAGCAAAGAATCAGGCAGAAACAATAACAAGAGTTAGATTTTGCTCATGAGGAGAACGCATGGAGCTGCACACTCAGTTACATACTCACCCTAAGCTCTGAGGAACAGTCCCCGCGCTCCTCTATGTATTCAGTTTAGTTGCGCCCTGTCTCTGCTCGTCTGCTTGCTGTTGATATGACTTATCTTCTTTGAGGTGTTGGTTCCTCCTTAGGCTGTTAGCAAGCTGAAAGACAGGAAACATCTGTGGCGAGGAAACTCCACTCGTTGAGTGCCCTTGCACGAGAAGAATACGTACAGCTTGAGCAAAATACATAATAACTCGAGCAACGGCCTTAAAGCACAAAAGTTGTGTGACAACTTATAGACAATTATTCTAACAAAAGGTGTTCATTGCGTTAAAAAAAGAAATAGTGGAAAAACATGACGGAAGTGTGCGTGGAGCGGGACAAAATACTTTATTATGATTAATGCTAACTCCACGTATTGCAAGCATACGCGTCATAAAATAAATATATACTGACATTCCCATCGTATTTAAGTCAAAACAAAGCCAAAACCATAAATTCACAGATAAGTCTTTGTGGGGTTTTTTCTCTTTACGTTACGTATTTTTTGCTCAGTTTTTTCATTGTTCCTGTTTTTGGGGGGATTTTTATTACTATAATGTGACACAGGCCTACACAAAAATGGCCCCAAGCTGGTGAAATAAGTAAAGCAGTGATGTTCAAAATGTTGCCAAACAGCAGAAGACTGTCTCTAAGATGTGTTTTCTAAGCACTTATAGAAGTGATAAAGGTTCGGTTGCACGGTTCTGGAGGTTTTCTGCACACTCCCTGGACTTGTGGTGGCGGATCGCCACTCTCTCTACTTTAATACTTTTGTGACCGCCTGGCATTGATTACTGAATAAATGCAAGCTTGGATTAAGGAGTGGACTCAGATGCAGAGATGAGGTTCTTAGTAAAGCTTTTATTTTGAAGAAACTCTTAAACCTCCAGAGCCAGGGTAATACGCATTCCATGAATAAACAAAAAACTGTCAGCGGAAAAAGTTCCAAAAAGGGATCAACCGAAAATACCAACAAAAGGACAAACTATAATTAGTGTCGTATCTGCTATGAAAAATTAACATAAAACGCTCCAACAGGAGGAAGAACAATAATGACTATAAAAATTTTGACTCAAAAAAAATCACTCAAAAGCTTTTGAGGAAGAAAAGGTCTCTACGCTGCTGATCCGCCTGTGATGGTTTCCTGTGGACGGGACTCTCGCTGCTGTCTTGGAGCCACTATGGATTGAACTTTCACAGTATCATGTTAGACCCGCTCGACATCCATTGCTTTCGGTCCCCTAGAGGGGGGGGGGGTTGCCCACATCTGAGGTCCTCTCCAAGGTTTCTCATAGTCAGCATTGTCACTGGCGTCCCACTGGATGTGAATTCTCCCTGCCCACTGGGTGTGAGTTTTCCTTGCCCTTTTGTGGGTTCTTCCGAGGATGTTGTAGTCGTAATGATTTGTGCAGTCCTTTGAGACATTTGTGATTTGGGGCTACATAAATAAACATTGATTGATGATTGATTGATTGATTGATTAGAAAGAAATCAAACTCACAACTTCGGTTGAACAAAGCCTAGATTACATAGGTCGTTAAATAAAAAATTACAGCGTGGTGTTCTTTGTTCCAAGGGGAGTAGACGTGGTAAGAAGCAAGACTTCTTGAACTTGGACGCTAGACTGACACGAAAGCTCGAGACGATCTGGCACAGAACAAGGGGAGGCGTGGGCTTAAATGGAACATGAGGGTAATGGGAAACAGGTGGAAACCATCAAGGGTCAGGGATGACGTCAGACTGGTGACACAAGAGGAAGGGCCCGTGATCTGAAACAAGAGGAGTTGCTTTTCCCAAATAAAACAGACCGAAAAAACCAAGACAAGACTTCTCTCACCGCCGTGTGACAGATACACATTTTTTTCTCTTCAACATGTACTTGTACTCGCTAAATATAGCGGCTAAGTAGTTTAACTAAGTCACAGATCACGTCTTATTCTTTGGCAAATCAGGCATGGGGTGTGTTGTGGAGCTATGCTACACTGAAGCACTTCCATTTTAATTCGTTTTTGAGCAAGGGCGAACCAGAGACGCTAAATCCACTTTGTGAGAGGCTTCCGTGAAGTCAATCAATCAATCAATCAATGTTTATTTATATAGCCCCAAATCACAAATGTCTCAAAGGACTGCACAAATCATTACGACTACAACATCCTCGGAAGAACCCACAAAAGGGCAAGGAAAACTCACACCCAGTGGGCAGGGAGAATTCACATCCAGTGGGACCCCAGTGACAATGCTGACTATGAGAAACCTTGGAGAGGACCTCAGATGTGGGCAACCCCCCCCCCTCTAGGGGACCGAAAGCAATGGATGTCGAGCGGGTCTAACATGATACTGTGAAAGTTCAATCCATAGTGGCTCCAACACAGCCGCGAGAGTTCAGTTCAAGCGGATCCAAGACAGCAGCGAGAGTCCCGTCCACAGGAAACCATCTCAAGCGGATCAGCAGCGTAGAGATGTCCCCAACCGATACAGGCGAGCGGTCCATCCTGGGTCCCGACGAGCGGTCCATCCTGGGTCTCGACTCTGGACAGCCAGTACTTCATCCATGGTCATCGGACCGGACCCCCTCCACAAGGGAGGGGGGGACATAGGAGAAAGAAAAGAAGCGGCAGATCAACTGGTCTAAAAAGGAGGTCTATTTAAAGGCTAGAGTATACAGATGAGTTTTAAGGTGAGACTTAAATGCTTCTACTGAGGTAGCATCTCGAACTGTTACCGGGCATTCCAGAGTACGGAAAACGCTCTATAGCCCGCAGACTTTTTTTGGGCTCTAGGAATCACTAATAAGCCGCAGTCTTTTGAACGCAGATTTCTTGCCGGGACATACGGTACAATACAATCGGCAAGATATATGTGAATCACTGACTCATTTCTGTAAGACGGCAGGCGTTTTTCTGAGAACAGTCGCGGCTTGCTGAGAAAAAAAAAAGCATTTGACATAATTCGGTACTGGCGATGCTTTCAGGCCTCAGTTGAAAGGGTTCGTGGCTCAATCATCACACGTCATCATGCTACGCCAACTATTATGCTGTGCCGGCGTTTTCCACGTCCGCCGGGCGAAAAGACTCACAAGAGCTAAAGCGTAAGACGAATAGCTGAAGTATTTGCGAAAATGACCTCTCAACCTGTCAGTTCTCCGTGAATGCTTCTCCGTGACTTAAGCACCACTTCTGTGTGACTGAGCAAAAATAATTACTACCTGAAAGAGGAAGCAGCACTTTGGAGGTTTAATTCTTTCATTAAGTTTTCAAATGGCCAAAAAAGGACATGCATGCTTGCTTGGACGCAGTTCATTACTGAAGTCTGACGTGATTGGCTGGTGGAAGCAGGCTGATCCAAGTTTGGAACCTTCCCCTCCTCTGGGTGGGAGAAGTATGTCAGGGAACGGCACGGTTCCTTGTCAGTTCTTACGATAACCACAACATTTCGTAACATAAATAAGAGGGGTGTACCAGTATAGCTTTGTCCTCTTCTTATGTCCGGTCCGGTCCGATGACCATGGATGAAGTACTTGCTGTCCAGAGTCGAGACCCAGGATGGACCGCTCGTCGGGACCCAGGATGGACCGCTCGCCTGTGTATCGGTTGGGGACATCCCTACGCTGCTGATCCGCTTGGGATGGTTTCCTGTGGACGGGACTCTCGCTGCTGTCTTGGATCCGCTTTGAACTGAACTCTCGCGGCTGTGTTGGAGCCACTATGGATTGAACTTTCACAGTATCATGTTAGACCCGCTCGACAGCCATTGCTTTCGGTCCCCTAGAGGGGGTGGGGGGGGTTGCCCACATTTGAGGTCCTCTCCAAGGTTTCTCATAGTCAGCAT
The DNA here is from genome assembly GCF_033978795.1 of Nerophis ophidion. Classification (NCBI taxonomy): domain Eukaryota; kingdom Metazoa; phylum Chordata; class Actinopteri; order Syngnathiformes; family Syngnathidae; genus Nerophis; species Nerophis ophidion. The sequence continues at coordinate 7,139,178 of NC_084635.1, forward strand.
TGTCACTGGCGTCCCACTGGATGTGAATTCTCCCTGCCCACTGGGTGTGAGTTTTCCTTGGCCTTATGTGGGTTCTTCCGAGGATGTCGTAGTCGTAATGGTTTGTGCAGTCCTTTGAGACATTTGTGATTTAGGGCTATATAAATAAACATTGATTGATTGATTGATTGATTATGCAGTATCGATATTAAAGCCTTGAGTATTGATTGGTCAATCGGGATGGGAAACTTACAACAACTCCTAATTTAAATGTATTCAGACTCCTTGGGTTTTGATTAGTTTTAGTGTCGATTCTCAATTGACAAATTCTTGAGAAGAACCAGTCTTGCTAAAAAATATTTGGTATAAATAGCCAGATAAAACCTTTTCAAAACAAGTTACAGGTTGCAAAAGCTAAACTGATGAGATATATGCACAGCAATTAAGTGCAGAGATTAAATACAAATATGGTCAAGGTTTCTGTAGGTTTATCTGTTATACAATGCTCAATACCCTTCGAAGTAGACCGGAACATATACGTAAGGTCAGGAAAAAACACAGAGGCTATTTCATCCCTACAAGCCTGTTTCGCAGGTTTCCCTGCTCTTCATCCCTTGAGGAGCAGCCTGTTTCGCAGGTTTCCTTCGTCTGCTCCTCGATTAATGGGCTCACCACTCATAGGAGGGGGAAGAGAAGTCAGGTGCATTGTGGGCTGGGCAGCAGCCGAAGACAGTATCCTTTGCGGTCCTATCTTAAGCTAAAGTAGCTTTACTGTTGGAACGGGGAACGTCACATCTCTGGAAAGGAAGGAGCCTGAGTTAGGGCGTAGGGTTGAGAAATTCCGGTTGGATCTAGTCGGACTCACTTCAACGCACAGCAAAGGCTCTGGAACTTGACTGTTCTACTCTGACGTTGTGAGCAGTGAGATGCTACAGGCAGTGTTACGACTGGTTGGCATAGTGATGCCAAATTGGTCCCTTCGTGGATGCGTCGGCATGAACACAGCAACGGTAAGTTTAAATGATTTATTACACTTAACAAAAACAGACTATGAACAAAAACACCGGCGCTAACAGACAAAAATAAACCAAGGGCACTAGCATGAAAGCTAGCAATAGAAAATACAAAAACTATACTTGGCACGAAGCACACAAAAGAGTAAACAAAAAACATTCAGCATGAAAGCCGGAATATCGAGTGGCTTAGCGTAAGAGCTAGCGAGAAAATACATACGGGTAGTAGACAGTCGTGAATGTTGCTCGAAGGCAAATTAGAGTCCCAGAAAGAATAACGAAAAAGGGACGGGCTTAAATAGGGGAGTAATCAGAAAGTGACAGATGTGCAGAAACCGTGATTAGCAGGTGGGATCAATGAGCAACCATGGTGACTGACTAAACAGGAAGTAAGGGTGTAGAACAGTGATACAACAACTGGAAGTATAAACCATATGTGGTGATCCAAGTAGCGGATCGCAACAGGCAGGGGTGGCAATACTTGTTGCACCGCGGTTCAGAGCTTGTGCGCTGTAATGTAACCCAGTAGACAAAACAGGTCCTGACTGTTTGTGCTTATGCACAAAACAGCAGTGGAGAGTGTTCCCCTTGGGGATTTCTTTGTTCTGCTGGTTGACTTCAACGCTCACATTGGCAGCAACAGTGAGACCTGGAGAGGCAGGTTTGGGATAAACAGACCCCCGATCTAAAGTCAGGTTTTGTTTTTGGACTTGTGTGCTTGTCACAGATTATCCATAACGAACACCATATTCAAACTTAGGAGTGTCTATATGTGCACTTGGGACCAGGACACCCAAGGACGCAGTTGGATGATCCTGTTTTGGACACTTGGGTTAAGAAAAGGGCGGAACTTTCCACCGATTACCACCTGGTGGTGAGTTGGCTTTGATGTTGGGGGAGGATGCCGGTTAGACCTGGCAGACCCAAACGCATTCTGATGGTCTGCTTGGAACGTCTAGCAGAGTTTCCAGTCAGAGAGAGTTTCAATTTCCACCTCCGGAAAAACTTTGAATATGTAACGAAGGAGGTGCTGGACATTGAGTCTGAGTGGACCACGGTCTTTGCCTCTATTGTCGTGGTGGTCGACCGGGGATACGGCCGCAAGGTGGTTGGAGCCTGGTGTGACGGTAGTCCCAGAACCCGTCAAGATGAAGAAAGGGTCCTTTCGGGTCCTTTTGGCTAGTGGGACTCCAGAGGAAGCGGACAGGTATCGACAGGCCAAGCGGTGAGTGGCTTTAGCCATGGAAAAAGACTTCCGGACAGCTTCAAAGCGATTCTTGACCACCATCCACCACCTAAGGAGGGGGAAGCAGTGGACGGTCAACACAATGCAGGGTGGGGATGGTGTTCTGCTCACCTCAACTGGGGATATTGTGGATCGGTGGAGGGTATACTTCAAATACCTTCTCAATCCCACCGGCACGTCTTCCTATGAGGAAGCACTGCCTGGGGAATCTGTGCTGGACTCACCTATTTCTGGGTCTAAGATTGCCGAGTTAGGCAAGGCCCTGGGGGTGGACGAGAACCGCCGAGAGCTCTTTAAGGCTCTGGATGCTGTGGGGCCGTCTTGGTTGACAAGACTCTGCAACATTGGGGGGCGATGCCTCTGGATTAGCATACCGGAGTGGTGGTTCCTCTCTTTAAAAAGGGGATCACCCTCCTCAGGTTAGACCTGGCAGACCAAAACGCATTGTGATGGTCTGCTTGGAACGTCTAGCAGAGTTTCCAGTCAGAGAGATATTTAATTTCCACCTCCGGAAAAACTTTGAATATGTAAAGAAGGAGGTGCTGGACATTGAGTCTGAGTGGACCACGGTCTGTGCCTCTATTGTCGTGGTGGTCGACCGGAGATATGGCCGCAAGGTGGTTGGAGCCTGGCGTGGCGGTAGTCCCAGAACCCTCTGGTGAACACCAGTAGTGAGGGATGCTGTCAAGATGTAGAAAGGGTCCTTTCGGGTCCTTTTGGCTAGTGGGACTCCAGAGGAAGCGGACAGGTATCGACAGGCCAAGCGGTGAGCGACTTTAGCCATGGAAAAAGACTTCCGGACAGCTTCAAAGCGATTCTTGACCACCATCCACCACCTAAGGAGGGGGAAGCAGTGAACGGTCAACACAATGCATGGTGGGGATGGTGTTCTGCTCACCTCGACTGGGGATATTGTGGATTGATGGAGGGTATACTTCAAATACCTTCTCAATCCCAAGTCTCCCTATGAGGAAGCACTGCCTGGGGAATCTGTGCTGGACTCACCTATTTCTGGGTCCAAGATTGCCGAGTTAGGCAAGGCCCCGGGGGTGGACGAGAACCGCCGAGAGCTCTTTAAGGCTCTGGATGCTTTGAGGCCGTCTTGGTTGACAAGACTCTGCAACATTGGTGGGGTGATGCCTCTGGATTAGCATACCTGGGTGGTGGTTCCCCTCTTTAAAAAGGGGATCACCTTCCTCTTGTATGAAAACCAACACAGACATCAACAGAATGACTCAAAAATAAGACGAGAAATAATCCACCCTTAAAGCTGTGACTCTGGAACAGGGGTGTCAAACTCAAACACAAAGTGGGCCAAAATTCTAAACTGAACAAAGCCGCGGGCCAAAGTTGAACAAATTAACCTTTTAATAGGGACCCAAACATGTTTTGCATTGAATATTGAGCAAGCAAGGCTTGTATAACTTTATAGTGACATGCAAAATCGAGGTTTGTTGGTAGCGGGGGTGTATATTGTAGTGTCTCGGAAGAGTTAGTGCTGCAAGGGGTTCTGGGTATTTGTTCGGTTGTGTTGAAGTTGTGTTACAGTGCGGATGTTCTCCCGAAATGTTTGGTGTGGGTTCACAGTGTGGTGTATATTTGTAACAGTGTTAAAGTTGTTTATTAGGCCACCCTCAGTGTGACCTGTATGACTGTTGACCAAGTATGCCTTGCATTCACTTGTGTGTGTGTGTATAATCCGCATATATTACGTGACTGGGCCGGCATGCTGATTGTATGGCGGAAAAGCGGACATGACAACAGGAGGACGCTAAAAGCAGTACCTTTAAGGCATGCCGCCGATATTGTTGTCCGATTGGATATCGGGAGAAATTTGGGAGAATGGTTGTCCCGGTAGATTTTCGGGGTGGGGGGCACTGAAATTCGGGAGTCTCCTGGGAAAATTATGAGGGTTGGCAAGTATTAGAATCAGCGGTAAATGCACCGCCGCTGTATAATACCGTTGGGCCAGCTCTAATGTTAATTTAATATTGTCTCAAGGGCCAAAATAAATTACATGGGAAGCCAAATTTGGCCCGCGGGCCAGAGTTTGACACCCATGGTCTAGAACATATTTGGCTTTATTCACTATTTAAAATATCAACATTAACTTGGCGGGGTTTGGTGGTAGCGGGGGCTGTATATTGTGGCGTCCCGGAAGAGTCAGTGCTGCAAGGGTTTCTGGGTATTTGTTCTGTTGTGTTCATGTTGTGTTACGGTGCGGATGTTCTCCGTAAATGTGGTTGTCATTCTTGTTTGGTGTGGGTTCACAGTGTGGCGCATATTTGTAACAGTGTTAAAGTTGTTTATACGGCCACCCTCAGTGTGACCTGTATGGCTGTTGACCAAGTATGCCTTGCATTCACATACCTGTTTGTAGAATCCGCATATATTATGTGACGCTGTTTGTATGGAGGAAAAGCGGAAGTGAAGACAGGTTGTAGAGGGCGCTGAAGGCAGTGCCTTTAAGGCACGCCCCCAATATTGTTGTCCGGGTGGAAATCGGGAGAATGTTCTTTGGGAGGGACAGTGAAATTCAGGAGGGTTGGCAAGTATGAGTTTTAGCGGTGAATGCCGTATAACACCGGCGGGCCAGCTTTATTGTTGATTTGATATTGCCTCAAGGGCCAAATTAAATTACACGGCGGGCCAAACTTGGCCCGCGGGCCAGAGTTTGACACCCATGCTCTAGAATCACTATATGACCTATTCATAATATCAATGCCCATGATTATAATAGTGATGAGTGAGGTATAATGCTGACATTTACGCTTGAGAGAAAAGAGCATACATTACAATCTGCACAGCTTGTGAAAAGAAAAAAGATGAATACTTTTCTTCCCTTCAAGTACCTTAAACTTTCCGAGTCAAGGAAGAAAAGACCTCTGTTGAGTTGATTCAGTCTCTAAAAGTGCCGACAGAAGGATTAAAACATCCTCTTCCAGCAAAAGGTTATTCCCCTGTGGAGTATCTTGAAAAGTTTTGTTTGCCAAGGGTGAGTTTTTTGAAACTTTGTCGATGCTCTCCGTATCTTTTCTTGCAGAGCTGAAGAATCAAGGGCAGCGTTTCCCTCGCACTAATGCAGCCTCGGTGGGTTTGGGCCACGGGGGGGAGGGGGGGAGGGGGGAAGTCAATGCCGAATTGACAAATGAAGTAAGTCAAGAAGACTGAGACACAAAATGTTGACAAAAGATTCGGAAGGAGGATAAAAAGGATCCTCTTTAAGATGGAAACCGTACACCTGTCCCGTATGACCACACCAGAGTCACGACAATGCTGGTATTGATGCTGGCAGAAATAATGAAATAAAGGATGGTAACTTCTCGGACTAAATGAGGTTATGATTTAGTCACTCACACTTAGTACTAAATAAATACATATTTACACACATATATTCACATTTATGCAATGTTTTAATTGTCATTGATTGTGGCTTGGTTTGGAATTTGAGCCTGTATCAGACGTAGTAAGCATGTGTACAAATATCTTTGATTTGTTTATTTTGTGTTTATCAATCAATCAATCAACCAATGTTTATTTATATAGCCCCAAATCACAAATGTCTCAAAGGACTGCACAAATCATTACGACTACGACACCCTCGGAAGAACCCACAAAAGGGCAAGGAAAACTCACACCCAGTGGGCAGGGAGAATATATATATATATATATATATATATATATATATATATATATATATATATATATATATATATATATATATATATATATATATATATATATATATATATGTGTATATATATATATATATGTATATATATATATATATATATATATATATATATATATATACATATATATATATATATGTGTATATATATATATATATATATATATACATATATATATATATATGTGTATGTATATATATATATATATATATATATATATATATATACATACGCATATACATGCATATATCTACATTTATAAATATACATACACACACACACACATATATATATATATATATATATATATGCATATACATGCAAAAACATCAATACATATGTATGTATATAGATATATATGTATACACTGTACATATATACATATATGTACACATACTAATACATACATATGTACAGTATATAGATCTGTATATATATATGTATATATATTTATATATATATATATATATATATATATATATATATATATATATATACACACTTATAAATAAACGCATATATACATATATATACATACATATAAATAAATACATATCCTATGCTTTTGTTAAAGTTACGAATCATATACAATTTAAACCAAGTATTAATATTTTAGTCATTTTGGTGAGAAAAAATGTAATAAGAATACACATAGTGTGTGCTCTCTGATTAGTTGCTAAAGGTGCACTTTAAAACGCTTGCAGCTGGTTCAAATATGAGCACCCTGTAAAAAGACACATTTCCACTGCAAACAGACATTTAAAAGTCCAGCTTTTCCTTCCATCCGTGACAAAACACACAGTTAGGTCGATTTATGACAGGTGGACGAGTCCGGCAATCAATATTAGGATTATAATTCAGCATAATGGGTGTTGCGTAATATTTATTTGTATTGCTTGAATATTATAAAGTGTTCTTAGCTGTAATCACTTGTAAGTCAAGTCTTAAGACCAACAGAAGGCGGTTCAATTGTCACACGGCGGGGAAAAGGAGGGGATTTGTACAATATCTTGAAGTAAAAGGGCCTGAGGCATCATACAATAATTGTGACGTTTAAGCTTCGCATTGTTGGGTTTTAGCAGGTTTTATAGGATTTGGGAAAAGCATAATTACAGTTCTGAATTCCCCTTTTTTAAATTCAGAAGTTCTTTCAGTTGCTGTAATTACTTTCTGATGGAATAAATACACATATATTTATTAGAAATATATATATATATGTATATTCCTCTCCTAAATCTAATATTCTAACCTTCATAGTTCTACACTATTGGACTATTTCCACACAAACAATACATCTAATACATAAGACAGGTATGTCAAATTTGTTTGCAAAGAAGGCCACTTCGAAAGTATGGGCCTAATGTAATAGTCAATATATATGAATACAAACATATAATAACCTCATTTCACAATTTGCATAAGCATGTCTTTTTTTATGGATAACTAACGACTCAGGTTAATGACATGATGGGCCGATTTAAATTAATCTGGCGGGGCCATTTTTAATTTACAGGGCTTCCCATTAACAATGACGAGGGCAAACCAAATAAACGCCTTGTAAAATAATGTGGCAGGCCACAAATGACGTGGCAGGCCACAAATGACGTGGCAGGCCACATTAAATAAAGCACAATTAATGAGGTGGCCTGTCTCGTAAAATAATGCAACAAAAGATGTGGTAAGCGACATAAAGTGGTGGACCACATAAATGATGTGGCAAACCTCATAAGATAATGCCACAAATTATGTGGTAAGCCGCATCCATAAAGTGGCGGGTCACGTATGTGAAGTGGCCTGCCTCGTAAAATAATGTCGCAATTGATGTGGTAAGCCACATAAATAAAATGGCGGACTACATAAATGATGTGGCCAGCTGCATAAACGATGTAGCGGGGCACAAATTATGTGACAGGCCATGTAAAATATTGTGTCAGACCACATAAGGTATGTGGCAGTCCACATTAAATAATATCTCCCGCCACTCTAATAATCTGGCAGGCCGTTTTAAATGAAGTGGCGGACCACGTAAATGATGTAACCTGCCTCGTAAAATAATGCCACAAATGATGTGGTAAGCCACATAAATAAAGTGGCGGACCACGTAAATGAGGTGGCTTGTCTCGTAAAATAATGCCACAAATGATTTGGTAAGCCACATAAATAAAGTGGCGGACCACGTAAATGAGGTGGCTTGCCTCGTAAAATAATGCCACAAATGATTTGGTAAGCCACATAAATAAAGTGGCGGACCACGTCAATGAGGTGGCTTGCCTCGTAAAATAATGCCACAAATGATGTGGTAAGCCACATAAATTAAGTTGTGGGCCATGTAAATGATGTGGTGGGCCACAAGTGATGTGACAGGCCACGTAAAATAATGTGGCGACCACATAAAGGATAAGGTCTGCCTCGTAAAATAATGCCACAAATGACGTCGTAAGCCACATAAATAAAGTGGCGGCCCATGTAGATGAAGTGGCCTGCCTCGTAAAATAATGCCATAAATGATGTGCCACGCCTTGTAAATAATGTGGCTGACCACGTAAAGGATTGGCCTGCCTCGTAAGATAAAGCCACAATTGATGTGGCAAGCCACCTAAATAAAATGGCGTACCACATACATGAAGTGGCACGCTACATAAACGATGTGGCAGGCCACAAATTATGTGACAGGCCATGTAAAATATTGTGGTGGACCACATAAAGTATGTGGCAGTCCACATTAAATAATATCTCCCGCCACAGAAAAAATCTGGCAGGCCGTATAAATGATGTGGCGGACCATGTAAATAATGTGGCCTGCCTCGTAAAATAACGCCACAAATGATCTGGTAAGCCACATAAATAAAGTGGCGTACCACGTAAATGGGGTGGCTTGCCTCGTAAAATAATGCTACAAATGATGTGGTAAGCCAAATAAATTAAGTTGTGGGCCATATAAATGATGTGGTGGGCCACAAATGATGTGACAGGCCACATAAAAGAATATGGCGGACCACATAAATGATGTGGCAGTCCATATAAAATAATATATACCGCCACACAATTAAAATTGCAGCCCACTTTAAATAAAGTGACGGACCACATAAATGATTTGGTCTGCCTCGTAAAATAATGTCACAAATGTTGTGGTAAGCCACATAAATAAAGAGGCGGACCATGTAAATGAGGTGGCTTGCCTTGTAAAATAATGATATATATATATATATATATATATATATATATATATATATATATATATATATATATATATACATATGTATTTATTATATATATATATATATATATATATATATATATATATATAATAAATACTTGAATTTCAGTGTTCATTTATTTACACACACATAACACTTATCTACTCATTGTTGAGTTAAGGGTTGAATTGTCCATCCATGTTTTTCCAACCATATGCATGTACAGTAGATTGTCCTGTTTTAGCTTTCATTATGTATACGTATTGTTGCATTTGAACAACTGTATTGTTGATAATAGAGGGAAACTATTGGTTTTGTTCATGATTAAAAGTGCTTTTTCTATTTGTATTTGTATTGCTCCAGTTTTAGTGTAAAAATGCTCATTGTCATTACTATATTATTATTTATTTCACTAACTGCTTATTTGCTATCACTTTTACGATCATATTTGTACATATTGTATGTGTCGGTGTCTCTCTGTCTAATCCCCCTCTTATCCCCACAATTTCCCCCTGTCTTCCTTTTTTTTCTCTTTCTATCCCCTGCACCAAATGATAATATAAATACATTTAATAAAGTCAAATTCAAATATGGCAACAAGAGAAGTATCCTACACTTCTGTTTTGTAAAGTAAATCTGAACAACCGATATGGGCATCTACATCAACTATATGATTTACCTGAGAAGCTGGACAGGACAAAAAAAAAAAAAAGAAGAGTGTCACAACATTGCTGTTTGGCAGACAAACCGCTTTACGGTAGCCGGAAACGGACTGCTGTTGTTGTGTGTTGTTTTACCGCGCAGGGAGGACGTTAATGAAACTGCCTAACAATAAACCCACATAGGATACCAAGAACTCGCCCTCGATCATTCTACAGTTACAACGTCATTGGGCAGACACGCTCTTTATACACGTCACTCATGTCCTTATGGAGATGGAGGGGGCGTGGCATCCAGCTCCGCCTGAATTTCGGGAGAGGTGCTGAATTTCGGGAAGGTTGGCAAGTATGCCCTTATTACACATGCATGTGATTTTTCTGGACTTAACCTGTTTTCCTCGCTATCCAGGTAACCACAATCCCAGGTGAGCTTTAAAGTGCTGTGGCGTTTTTTTAATTTTTTTTATCGAATATGGCTACCATGGACAGCTACGCAGTAAAAAAAAAAAAAAATCGGCAGATAATCCTGTCAGTGTCGTTATCACATCTGAGTGTAGCACAAACATTTGCTGCACAACTGCACTAACATGTTGCTGTACAGCAGTGTGTTGAGCCCATTACTGTGCTTGGATGATGACATATTGCACATCATAAATAAATTGTTCGAAATCCAATAAACGTCCACTTTGCAGCGTAAGAAATCATTCTAATTCTTTATGAGCCGTGCAATAATTCTGCACTTGGATGAATTAGAACCGTGCATATATTCCAACCATATTCTGTTTAGGGGCGAGCTGTGGTTTTCCCACAGAAAGCGTGACTATGCAAGGTGACCCCAGGATGCAGAGACAGGTAGACGGTGTGCAGGTAAGGAGGTGCTGAACACATTCAACGGCAGTTCAATTGCTAAAGCTTCTCTCGGGGAAATTGGGTAACACACTGACAAAGCTGAACCTATTTTTACTATAAGAATCTACGAGGTTAATACAGTTCGCTCTCTTCCTTCCCCTCCGTTTATCTCCTTTCTTTATTTTTCAAGTTATCATTACATTTGTGTGTTGCATTTGAAATTATTGTATTGTTGATAATATAGCAACATTAGTGTTACTATTCATTATCTATAGTGCTATTTCTATTGATATTTGTATTGCTCCATTTGTAATATAACAATGATATGTGTTATTCATATTTATTTCACTTAATGTTTCTTATTTGTGCAAATCCCGTTTCCGTATGAGTTGGGAAATTGTGTTAGATGTAAATATAAACGGAATACAATGATTTGCAAATCATTTTCAACCCATATTCAGTTGAATATGCTACAAAGACAACATATTTGATGTTCAAACTGATCAACTTTATTTTTTTTTGCAAATAATCATTAACTTTAGAATTTGATGCCAGCAACACGTGACCAATAAGTTGGGAAAGGTGGCAATAAATACTGATAAAGTTGAGAAATACTCATCCAAAACATATTTAGAACATCCCACAAGTGGGGCGGTATAGCTCGGTTGGTAGAGTGGCCGTGCCAGCAATTTGAGGGTTGCAGGTTCGATTCCCGCTTCCGCCATCCTACTCACTGCCGTTGTGTCCTTGGGCAAGGCACTTTACCCACCTGCTCCCAGTGCCACCCACACTGGTTTACATGTAAAAATTAGATATTGGGTTTCACTCTGTAAAGCGCTTTGAGTCACTAGAGAAAAGCGCTATATAAATATAGTTCACGTCACTTCAGGTGTGCAGGCTAATTGGGAACAGGTGGGTGCCATGATTGGGTATAAAAGCAGCTTCCATGAAATGCTAAGTAATCCACAAACAAGGATGGGGTGAGGGTCACCACTTTGTAAGCAAATCGTCAAACAGTTTTAGAACAACATTTCTCAATGAGCTTTTGCAAGGAATTTAGGGATTTTTGTGACGCTTGTGTGGCATTGTAATGCCGGATTGGTTCTTCCGTGGATGCGTCGAAGCGATGAACACAACAAGGTAAGTTATAAATGGATTTATTAAATAATAAAAGGCTAGGAACAAAAACACTGCTGTAAAGAGAAGGCAAACCAAAAACAGAAAAACAATTCCTCAGCATGTGAGCTGGAATCAACAAATGGCTTAGCGTAAAAGCTAGCGAGAATATACATACAAAGATGCAGGTCGAGAGTCGTCACTGTTGCGCGTGGGCAAATTAGGATCCGAGACTGAACAAAGAAAAGAGGAAAGCTTATATAGGGAGAAATCAAGGAGAACCAGGTGTGTAGAAAACGAGGAGCAGGTGAAATCAATGTGTAACCATGGTAACGGACTAAACAGGAAGTAAGTGGGTCAGAAGAGAATGAAACAAAGATGGAAAAATAAACATGTGAAGATCTGAGTCACAGATCGCAACAGTATTCCCCCCCCCAAAAAGACAGATTCCAGATGTCTCAAAGAAAACAAAAACAAATAAGAAACAACTTGAACCCCCTCCCCAAAAACAGAGTCCACAAACGAAGGGAGGGCGGAGGGAGGCCACGGTGGAGGGTCGCCAAGTCGAGTGTCCCCGAATCCACCGAGGACAAGTCAAGTGGCGGCGGCGGATGGAACGCCGCTGCCGAAAAAGTTTTGGCGGGCGACCTCGAAAAGGCCACATTAGTGGCCGCATCGCAGGATGAGGTGCCCGGCGAGGCGGACGACCCGGGCACGGCCACATCCGTGGCCGACATGGAGGAGGGAGTGTCTGGCGAGGAGGATGACCTCGCAGAGGCCACGCCCGTGATCGACGTGGTGGACGACGCCTCAGCACCGAAATCCCAGCAGGCTTGGAAGCAGCAGACGAGGGTGCGGGGACTGCAGCCAAAGCAGACCAGAGTGCAGCTGGCGAGGATGATGCGGGTGCTGCAGCCGCAGGAGTCGTCGGAGGCGGCCTGGGAGCCGCAGGAGTCGTCGGAGGCGGCCTGGGAGCCGCAGGAGTCGTCGGAGGCGGCCTGGGAGCCGCAGGAGTCGTCGGAGGCGGCCTGGGAGCCGCAGGAGTCGTCGGAGGCGGCCTGGGAGCCGCAGGAGTCGTCGGAGGCGGCCTGGGAGCCGCAGGAGTCGTGACCGGTGTGGGCTCCAGCTTCTTCGTCGGCAGTGCTTGGCGGCGTGGAGCTGGTACCGGCGCTTGTCGAGGAGCTGGCACTGGAGTGGGCTCCAGCCCTGTCGACATAGGTGAAGGTTCCAGCCCCGTCGTCGACGCTGGTGTGGGCTCCAGCCCCGTCGTCGACGCTGGTGTGGGCTCCAGCCCCGTCGTCGGCGGTGCTTGGCGGCGCGGAGCTGGTACCGGCGCTTGGCGGCGTGGAGCTGGTACCGGCGCTTGGCGGCGTGGAGCTGGTACTGGAGTAGGCTCCAGCTCTGGAGCTGGTACTGGAGTGGGCTCCAGGCTAAAGTCTGTAACTGGTATGAGAACCAGTTCTGGGTCGGAGGCTGGTGTGAGAACCAGGTGGGAGTCTAGTGCTGGCTTGAGAACCAGGCTAGCAACATTTTCTGGTGTGAAAACCAGGCGAGAGTCTAATTCTGGCTTGAAAACCAGGCGAGAGTCATGTGCTGGTGTGAGAACCAGACTGGGAGCAGTGCAGAACACCGGTGGTGGAGGACGTGCTGGAGGTAATGACCTCGCGAGTCCGAACACCGGTGGAGGAGGTCTACAAGGCCGTTGAGATTTGGCCGGGGGAAAATCAGGTAGAGGAGGTCTACAAGGCCGTTGAGACTTGGCCGGGGGAAAAACAGGTGGAGGAGGTCTACAAGGCCGTTGAGACTTGGCCAGGGGAAAAACAGGTGGCTGTGGTTTAGAGGGTAGTATCTGTGCTACCTCCGTAGCACAGCTATAGGTCATAGCCCCTTCCTCCAGACGGGGATCCCAGACCCGTTCCCTATGGTCAGGGACTGACCTTAAGGGAGGGTGGTGGGAGGCTTGGAGGCGGGCCGACTCCTCCCCTTTAATTTGTCCAGAATTTCCTTTAGAAAAGGGAGGAAACACCTTGGACTTGGCCGGAGAATGAGGTTTTAAAGGAGGTGTAGGAGAAAAACTAGGTGACTGAGGTTGACTAGAATAATAAGAAAAAATATCCTGATAATTCTGTATCTTGTCATGAATGTTATTGATATTCAAAAAAGGTTGGGAATGAGAATTACTGTCCACAATATAAAAATCTTCTGAAAAAATGTCATCAACAGAGGCCGGTGTTGCGTCACCGGTGGGCGTTCCCCAATTGACGTCATCGCTTGTGTCAGAAAAAGTGTCATGGCAGCTTAAGGAATGATTTGAAAAAAAACAAGCAGGATTACCGGTAATGACGGGTGAATCCTGGACGGGGTGAAACTTGCTGTGTCCATGGGGAGGAATAAGTGGTGCTGGAACATTACTGCCGTGCGGGGGGCCTCTCCACTGGACCCCCCGCCTCTTCGGGGCAGCGCGAACGGCTTCGGAGGGGACTTCAGGCCCACAGTCAAGTCTTTCCTGCTCCCAAGCCACGAGCTCCAACCACAAACCCAAATCGAAGGGTTCCTCCCGTGGTTTCGACGCGGAAAAACATTTTGATGCTCGGATCCTACTGTGACGCTTGTGTGGCATTGTAATGCCGGATTGGTTCTTCCGTGGATGCGTCGAAGCGATGAACACAACAAGGTAAGTTATAAATGGATTTATTAAATAATAAAAGGCTAGGAACAAAAACACTGCTGTAAAGAGAAGGCAAACCAAAAACAGAAAAACAATTCCTCAGCATGTGAGCTGGAATCAACAAATGGCTTAGCGTAAAAGCTAGCGAGAATATACATACAAAGATGCAGGTCGAGAGTCGTCACTGTTGCGCGTGGGCAAATTAGGATCCGAGACTGAACAAAGAAAAGAGGAAAGCTTATATAGGGAGAAATCAAGGAGAACCAGGTGTGTAGAAAACGAGGAGCAGGTGAAATCAATGTGTAACCATGGTAACGGACTAAACAGGAAGTAAGTGGGTCAGAAGAGAATGAAACAAAGATGGAAAAATAAACATGTGAAGATCTGAGTCACAGATCGCAACAATTTTACCATCTACGGTCCGTAAAATCATCAAAAAGTTCAGAGAATCTGGAGAAATCACTGCACGTAAGCGATGATGTTACAGACTTTTGATCCCTCAGGCGGTACCGCATCAAAAACCGACATCGGTGTGTAAAGGATATCACCACATGGGCTCAGGAACACTTCATAAAACCACTGTCAGTAACTACAGTTGGTCGCTACATCTGTAAGTGCAAGTTAAAACTCTACTATGCAAAGCCAAACCCATTTATCAACAATATCCTGAAACGCTTGGCCGGGCCCGAACTCAACTAAAATGGACTGATGCAAAGTGAAAAGGTGTTCTGTGGTCTGACGAGTCTACATTTCAAATTATATTTGGAAACAGAGGACGTGGCGTCCTCCAGAACAAAGAGGGAAATAACCATTCGGATTGTTATAGGCGCAAAGTTCAAAAGCCAGCATGTGTGATGGTATGGGGGTGTATTAGTGCCCAAGGCATGGGTAACTTACACATCTGTGAAGGCACCATTAACGCTGAAAGGTCCATACAGGTTTTGGAGCAACATATGTTGTCATCCAAGCAACGTTATCATGGACGCCCCTGCTTATTTCAGCAAGACAATGCCAAACCACGTTATACAGCCGCGTAGTTTCGTAGTAAAAGAGTGCAGGTATTTTCCTGGCTCGCCTGCTGTCCAGACCTGTCTCCCACCGAAAACGTGTGGCGCATTATGAAGTGTAAAATACGACGGCTCACCCCATCCTTGTTTGTAAATTACTCAGCATTTCATGGCAGTAACTACAGTTGGTCGCTATATCTGTAAGTGCAAGTTAAAACTGTACTTTGCAAAACAATAGCCATTTATCAACAACACCCAGAAGCTTAGCTGGCTTTGCTGGGCCTAAGCTCATCTAAGATGGATTGATGCAAAGTGGAAAAGTGTTCCGTGGCCTGGCGAGTCCACATTTCAAATTGTTTTTGGAAACTTTGGACGCTGTGTCCTCCGGACCAAAGAGGAAAAGAACCATCCGGATTGTTATAGGCGCAAAGTTCTAAAGCCAGCATCTGTGATGGTATGGGGGTGTATTAGTGCCCAAGGCATGGGTAACTTACACATCTGTGAAGGCACCATTAATGCTGAAAGGTCCATACTGGTTTTGGAACAACATATGTTGTCATCCAAGCAATGTTATCATGGACGCCCCTGCTTATTTCAGCAAGACAATGCCAAACCACGTTATACAACCGCGTAGTTTCGTAGTAAAAGAGTGCGGGTACTTTCCTGGGCCGCCTGCAGTCCAGACCTGTCTCCCACCGAAAACGTGTGGTGCATTATGAAGCGTAAAATACGACGGCTCACCCCATCCTTGTTTGTGAATGACTTAGCATTTCATGGCAGTAACTACAGTTGGTCGCCACATCTGTAAGTGCAAGTTAAAACTGTACTTTGCAAAACGATAGCCATTTATCAACAACACCCAGAAGCTTAGCTGGCTTTGCTGGGCCTAAGCTCATCTAAAATGGATTGATGCAAAGTGGAAAAGTGTTCCGTGGCCAGGCGAGTCCACATTTCAAATTGTTTTTGGAAACGTTGGACGCTGTGTCCTCCGGACCAAAGAGGAAAATAACCATTCGGATTGTTTTAGACGCAAAGTTCAAAAGCCAGCATCTGTGATGGTATGGGGGTGTATTAGTGCCCAAGGCATGGGTAACTTACACATCTGTGAAGGCACCATTAATGCTGAAAGATACATACAGGTTTTGGAGCAACATATGTTGTCATCCAAGCAATGTTATCATGGACGCCCCTGCTTATTTCAGCAAGACAATGCCAAACCACGTGTTATAAGAGCGTGGTTTCGTAGTAAAAGAGTGTGGGTATTTTCCTGGCTCGCCTGCAGTCCATCGAAAACATGTGGCGCATTATGACACGTAAAATACGACACCTCACTCCATCCTTTTTTGTGAATGACTGAGCATTTCATGGAAGCTGCTTTTATACCCAATCATGGCACCCACCTGTTCCCAATTAGCCTGCACACCTGTGGGATGTTCCAAATAAGTGTTTTCTCAACTCAATTAGTAGGATGGACCGCTCGTCGGGACCCAGGATGGACCGCTCGCCTGTATCGGTTGGGGACATCTCTACGCTGCTGATCCGCTTGAGATGGTTTCCTGTGGACGGGACTCTCACTGCTGTCTTGGAGCCACTATGGATTGAACTTTCACAGTATCATGTTAGACCCGCTCGACATCCATTGCTTTCGGTCCCCTAGAGGGGGGGGGTTGCCCACATCTGAGGTCCTCTCCAAGGTTTCCCATAGTCAGCATTGTCGCTGGCGTCCCACTGGGTGTGAATTCTCCCTGCCCACTGGGTGTGAGTTTTCCTTGCCCTTTTGTGGGTTCTTCCGAGGATGTTGTAGTCGTAATGATTTGTGCAGTCCTTTGAGACATTTGTGATTTGGGGCTATATAAATAAACATTGATTGATTGATTGATTGATTGATTTGTTGCCACCTTTCCCAAACTTCTTTGTGACGTGTTGCTGTTCTACAGTTAATGATTATTTGCAAAAAAAAAAATGTTTATCAGTTTTAACATCAAATATGTTGTCTTTGTAGCATATTCAACTGAATATGGGTTGAAAATGATTTGCAAATCATTGTATTCTGTTTATATTTACATCTAACACAATTTCCCAACTCATATGGAAACGGGGTTTATATCTTATCTTATGCGCAGAGAATTTGTCAGGCTTGTTTTAGTTTTTCCTCTGCTTGTTTCCTGTCAGCGTTTTTATTTTGTCTTTATTTCCTGCTTGTTTCTCTGAGTGCTGCGGCTGATTGGCACCTGGCCACACCTGGTGTCAATCAGCCCGCCACTATTTAGCTGTGCTTTCTCCTCCAGTCAGTGCTGGATTATTGTCGCTAATACCTGTCGATGTCATTTCTACTTGTCGTTCCTACTGGTCGTGTCGATGTCAGTGTAGCGGTAGCGGTAAGCTATATTCGGTAGCTGTTTGTAGCTTATTGTCTTTGTGTTCCCTGCTTCCAGTTTGTTTCTTCCAAGTTCCTGTTTGCTGGATCCATGTTCCCTGTGTCCAGTTTTTCCCCCCAGCTTTCTGGTTTGTGTTTCTTCTTTATTTTTATATTTTTGGACATTAAATTATATTTTCTTGCACAATGCCTGCCGCCTTGTCTGCATCGTGGGGTTCGTCACCTACAACCCCTGACAGAATTGTCTTTAAAAACAAGCTAAATATGTAACTGTAGAGGTTGCCCTCTTGTGGATTCTTCTGAACACCACAAACCATCACGAGAGCCCGGTAGTCAGGGTTTAACAAAAAGTTATCTGGTCCACGGTCCAGGATGGCACTCCTCCTAGCTCTTCTCTGCTCTGTTCTGTACTGTTCTATTCTGTTCTGATCCGATGGACTCTCCACCCTGTGTAGCGTCTCGCTCCAACTCCACCTTGTGTGTCTCGCCCCGGCTGCTGCTGATTAGCATGGCAGGTAATTGGATGATCCTCCGCAGCTGGGTAATCCAATCACCTGCCACCTGTGTTTCGAGGCCGGTCCTTACACACCTCGCTCTGCCAACATGACACTGCCATATATATATTATTGAAGTCACAAAATGCATTATTTTTTTTCAACATGCCTCAAAACAGCAACTTGGAATTTTGGACATGCTTTCCCTGAGAGAGCATGAGGAGGTTGAGGTGGGCATAGTTGGGGTGTTTGAGGAGATTGAGGTGGGCATAGTTGGGGTGTTTGGGGTTGAGTTGGGGAGAGGTGTGGGGCGGTGGGGGATGAATAATGTAGGGTTCCGGAAGAGTTAGTGCTGCAAGGGATTCTGGGTATTTGTACAGTAATATGAAGCTCCCGCTCATTTACTGACATTTTACATTTTTAAAAGTAACTTTCAGAACACTGTTAAATTCAACACAACAGCTTTGGGTTACAGAACGATTGCAAAAGTCACGACAAAGATGAAAGACAAAACACCATGATGTAAAGCCGCAACACAACTTTAAGCCTAAAAAAAAGAGGCGACCGACTCAACGGAGGTAACAAAGTTGTGGCGACATGTCAACTTCCCGAACACAAGGAGAAGCTCCTTGTGTACTCCATCATTCCAACAAAAACTCTCCATTGTTACCCAAATAACAAGCCCTGGATCACCAATCAGCTAAAGGTGCTGCTGGTAGTTTTGGGGTTTGGTGGTGTTTTTTACTTCACCTCTGCTTCTGAGCATTATTCTCCTCACCTCTCCCCAAATAGCCAATTTTGACGCCGGCTCACGTCTTATGTTGCCGTTAGCACCACCTGTATTATCTTCTTCTGCCTTGCACTTAATGAAACCGCCTTTCTGATCCAACCAGTACATAGCCTGCCATCTCTGCATCCTGGGGTCTCGCTACCTGCAAGAATACGCCTTTGTATTTGACTGCGCGGATGCTTCCGATTGGCTAAATTTGCCATATACGGAAAAACACACGTGTGGATGGAGATGTTTGAAATTTAACACCTAATAAAAGTGTTCATGCAAAAATGGCCTCAGGGGAAACATTTATTTGTGACACGCCCATTAAATCATTGTTTTGTTTTTGTCATGTTTGGTTTAGTTTTTTGGACAATCGGTTCCTATGTTTGCACTTCCTTGTTTGTTTTGTCACCACGGCTACTCATTGATTTTCACTTTGCCCTGTCCTCAGCTCTCACACCTGTTGTCAATTTCCGTAGCTATTATTTAAGCCACATTTACCAGGTAGTCAACCTGGCCACTTCCCATATTACCCCTCAACTGCCATGCCATGCCGTATTCCTCAACCCCTTCATGCCATACCATGCTGTTCATTTTGTCCACGCCACGTAAGTTTTTGTTATTAATGCCACAGTGCAAATTTTTGTTTCATGTCTATAGTTTGTAGCCTTTGTGCTAGTCTTTTGTTTTTTCATTAGTCAAGTTTGTTCTCCGCCCTGGTGCGCGCCTTTTGTTTTGCTTCCTTTGTCGTTTTGTTAATATGTAAATAAACATGTACTCACATTCACGTCTCGCTCGTGCCAACTATCCTTTGCGTTGGAAAAACAAACTATCTCCAAGTCATAGTCCAAGTCTAGACGATTTGCTGACAAATAACTTTTTGTTTTCTTTCACCAGTTGCAAACTGAACTACCGAACTGTTGAAGATAAAGTTGAGTCCGGTTCAAATACATGTTGATGTCACACCTACGGATCATGTTTTGTTTTGTCATGTAATGTTTTTGATTTAGGACATTCAGTCACGTTTTGCACTTCCTGGTTTTGTTTGCTTCCGTACCAACTCCTTAGTTGTCACCTGTCACGTCCCTGTTCTCAGCCTCACACCTGTTTTCACTAATAATCAGAACATGTACTGCTTGCCTGTGCATCGGCTGGGGACATCTCTGCGCTGCTGATCCGCCTCCGCTTGGGATGGTTTCCTGCTGGCTCCGCTGTGAACGGGACTCTCGCTGCTGTGTTGGATCCGCTTTGGACTGGACTCTCGCGACTGTGTTGGATCCATTATGGATTGAACTTTCACAGTATCATGTTAGACCCGCTCGACATCCATGGCTTTCCTCCTCTCCAAGGTTCTCATCGTCATCATTGTCACCGACGTCCCACTGGGTGTGAGTTTTTCCTTGCCCTTATGTGGGCCTACCGAGGATGTCGTAGTGGTTTGTGCAGCCCTTTGAGACACTAGTGATTTAGGGCTATATAAGCAAACATTGATTGATTGATTGAACTATTTAAGTCACTCTTTTTCTTGTCTTC
Source organism: Nerophis ophidion (assembly GCF_033978795.1). Classification (NCBI taxonomy): domain Eukaryota; kingdom Metazoa; phylum Chordata; class Actinopteri; order Syngnathiformes; family Syngnathidae; genus Nerophis; species Nerophis ophidion. Next base: position 7,159,783 of record NC_084635.1, read on the forward strand.
GTCCTGGGATCCTCACACTCGCACGCACCCTACCCACGCTGTTCAAACCTTCACGTCCTCGTCCACAGTTCCATGCCGTGTAAGTTTATGTATTTATGCCACAGTGCACTCTTTTGTTTCATGTCTTTAGTCTTGCCATCGTGCTGTTTAAGTCTATAGTTAAATTGTCTTTCATGCCAACGAGCAGGTGTTTTTGTTTCACCTTTGTGCTGTTTAGCCAAGTTTCTTCCTCCTTGTGAGCGCCCTTAGTTTGATTATTTTTGATTATAGTGTTTAAATAAAAACATGTACCTTTTATATCTCTTTTAAGGCAGACCTGCAACAGGCAAATCTGTCAACAGCACACCTGCACCGTCGCCGTTTTGTTGCCGTTGTTCACTAAAAATAATTTGTTTTCCTCACCAACTCTAAAAGTGTCGCCGCGGCACGCCATTCATTTTCTTCATTGTCTGACTTTAATGACGTTTGTCACACGGTTGTTTTTGTTTGTGCTTTATGGGTTTATTCGGGTTTCTTAGTATGCAAGTCCATGGCGATCATGTTTTAGTGCCTTTGTAAGGAGGCATCTAACTCAACCCAGACACAGAAACAGGTGCAGAATTAAAAAGGAAGGGTTTTTGTCGCAGGAATATGTCAGGGTTAAGACCGAGGGGACCCAGCGTGGTTAAGGCTTGGCTTATCAGGTCTGGAAGGGTGACTTTATTCCTGACATGGTCTACTTTTGTATTCTGTTCTGTTAAAATCCTGACCTCAAACCTAGCCGGACTTTAATCTAATTGGTTGGGAGGTTTTGGTTGCAGTCCTCATCCAGCAGGCACAATAAGACATTGAAAAAGGAGGTTGAGAACTTGTTGGATTTGGTCTTGACGTCGAGATAAACAATTTGCTTTTAATTACTGTTGGGTTCTGACGTTGATTTGACTATTGAATTTTGGTCATTTCTCAACCGATATCCTACGACAGAACCTTGAAACTTCATGAGACAACATCAATGTTGTCTCAGTTTACAAACACAACTCTCACACTATGAACTAGATCCACTATGGACTGGACTCTCGCTATTATGTTGGATCCACTATGGACTGGACTCTCACTATTACGTTAGATCCACTATGGACTGGACTCTCACTATTATGTTAGATCCACTATGGACTGGACTCTCACTATTACGTTAGATCCACTATGGACTGGACTCTCACTATTATGTTAGACCCACTATGGACTGGATTCTCACTATTATGTTAAATCCACTATGGACTGGACTCTCACTGTTATGTTGGATCCTCTATGGACTGGACTCTCACAATATTATGTTAGATCCACTATGGACTGGACTCTCACTATTATGTTAGATCCACTATATACTGGCCTCTCACTATTATGTTAGCTCCACTATGGACTGGACTCTCACTATTACGTTAGATCCACTATGGACTGGACTCTCACTATTATGTTAGACCCACTATGGACTGGATTCTCACTATTACGTTAGATCCACTATGGACTGGACTCTCACTATTATGTTAGACCCACTATGGACTGGATTATCACTATTATGTTAGATCCACTATGGACTGAACTCTCACTATTATGTTAGATCCACTATGGACTGGACTCTCACTATTACGTTAGATCCACTATGGACTGGACTCTCACTTTTATGTTAGATCCACTATGGACTGGACTATCACTATTATGTTAGATCCACAATGGACTGGACTCTCACTATTATGTTAGATCCACTATGGACTGGACTCTCACTATTATGTTAGATCCACTATGGACTGGACTCTCACTATTATGGTAGATCCACTATGGACTGGACTCTCACTATTATGTTAGATGCACTATGGACTGGACTCTCACTATTATGTTAGATCCCCAATGTACTGGACTCTCACTATCATGTTAAATCCACTATCCACGTGCGGACTGCAAGTTGACGCCTGTTCAATAAATGACGCCAGCAAGCAAGCCCAAGTCTTTGATGATTCATTGAAAATAAAACATCAAAGTTCTGGCCACAACAATTGAGTTATTTGTGTCACAGGGCTGTGTTTTTTTCTGGACCCCGTGATGGAGAGACGTCAGGCAAATGTGAAAAAAAGAAGCCATCTGCCGACGTGCTAGTCTCTGACAGTTTGAGCGATAAAGAGTGGATATTTTGTTACACCTCGCTCTTCCTGCGTCGTGACACAAGAAACAAACATCTGTTCTGATTAGGTGTGTGTTTGAATGCCGCTCAGACACACAAGAGCGCTGCCTGTCGACTTAAGTGAAGTGAATTATATTCATATAGCGCTTTTCTCTAGTGACTCAAAGCGCTTTACATAGTGAGACCCAATATCTAAGTTACATTTAAACCAGTGTGGGTGGCACTGGGAGCAGGTGGGTAAAGTGTCTTGCTCAAGGACACAACAGCAGTGACTAGAATGGCGGAAGCAGGAATCGAACCTGCAACCCTCAAGTTACTGGCACGGCCACTCTACCAACCGAGCTATACCGCCCCCCTACTGAAAGCCACTACTAGCGACCACACAGTCTGATAGTTTATAAATCAATGATGAAATATTAACATTGCAACACATGCTAATACGGCCTTTTTAGTTTACTAAATTACAATTTTAAATTTCCCGCCGAGTTTCTTGTTGAAAAGTCGCGAAATGATGACGCGTGTTTGTGACGTCTCGGGTTGTAGCGGACATATCAGCCCAGCACCAAACACGGCTAAATGTCGTCTCTTTTCATCGCATAATTACACAGTTTTTTGGACATCTGTGTTGCTGAATCTTTTGCAATTTGTTCAATTAATAATGGAGACGTCAAAGAAGAATGCTGTTGTTGGAAAGCGGTGGATTGCAGCTGCTTTTAGCACCGAAATACAGCCTGTGTGTCTTTGTTTGTTGTGAAGCTTCAACACAGAGCGGTCAAGCGAACATGTTTCTCTACGTGGTGGTGGTTTTTACTTCATCTCTGCTTCTGAGCATTGTTCTCCTCACCTCTCCCCAAATAGCCAATTTTGACGCCGGCTTACGTCTTATGTTGCCGTTAGCACCACCTGTATTATCTTCTTCTGCCTTGCACTTAATAAAACCGCCTTTCTGATCCAACCAGTACATAGCCTGCCATCTCTGCATCCTGGGGTCTCGCTACCTGCAAATATACGCCTTTGTATTTGACTGCGCGGATGCTTCCGATTGGCTAAATTTGCCATATACGGAAAAGCATACATGTGGATGGAGATGTTTTAAATTGAACACCTAATAAAAAGTGTTCATGCAGAAATGGCTTCAGGGGAAACATTTATTTGTGACACGCCCATGAAATCAATGTTTTGTTTTTTTCATGTTTGGTTTAGTTTTTTGGACAATTGGTTCCTATGTTTATACTTCCTTGTTTGTTTTGTCACCATGGCTACTCATTGATTTTCAACTTGCCCTGTCCTCAGCTCTCACACCTGTTGTCAATTTCCGTAGCTATTATTTAAGCCACATTTACCAGGTAGTCAGCCTGGCCACTTCCCATATTACCCCTCAACTGCCATGCCATGCCGTATTCCTCAACCCCTTCATGCCATACCATGCTGTTCATTTTGTCCACGCCACGTAAGTTTTTGTTATTAATGCCACAGTGCAAGTTTTTGTTTCATGTCTATAGTTTGTAGCCTTTGTGCTTGTCTTTTGTTTTTTCATGAGTCAAGTTTGTTCTCCGCCCTCGTGCGCGCCTTTTGTTTTGCTTCCTTTGTCGTTTTGTTAATATGTAAATAAAAATGTACTCACATTCACGTCTCGCTCGTGCCAACTATTCTTTGCGTTGGAAAAACAAACTATCTCCTAAGTCATAGTCCAAGTCTAGACAATTTGCTGACAAACAACTTTATGTTAGATCCACTATGGACTGGACTCTCACTATTATGTTTGTTGTGAAGCTTCAACACAGAGCGGTCAAGCGAACATGTTTCTCGACGTCAACCTGCATGTTTTTGGATGGGAAAATTGTGATATTAAGTCGGCTCTTACCAGAGACTTCAGTGGATTATGCGACCTCGTCCTGAAGCTCAAAAAGGCAGCTGTTGTCAAGCTTGAGCCGTGGGTGTTTGTGCTTCCTCGATTTAAGGATGATGTGGGACGAATCAGGCATGAATGTAAGTACATTTTTATTTGTTACTTAAATACAAAAGGCAAAACAAAAAGCATGCTCGACGGCGGATAATAATATATGCTAAAACGTTAACAGAAACAGCACAATGGCATGGCTATCTATAAATGAACAAAAGATGCTAACAATAAACCAAAAAAAAAAAAAACAGCACTTAGGCGAAAGAATACATGGATCATACGTGGCGTGGTCCAAATGTTTAGCAGCGTGGCAAGGCATGGAGGTTTGTGATAGAAATGTGGCATGAAGCAGAATGCAAAAACCCCAGACTGATGGACAGAAAGAAAATGATTTAAGTAGTGGCTGTGATAATTAGGAACAGGTGCGGGACTGAGGGCAGGGGCCTGACTAGGATAAAACGAATGAGGTTGGCATGGAGACAAACAAAACCAGGAAGTGCAAAACGTGACTGATTGTCCAAAATCCAAAACATAACATGACAAAACAAAACATGCTTCTCTCAGAGACACTGGCGTTCACCGCAGCCATCCGACTCTCAGGTATGACTTTACAATCTCACTAAAACACTATTAAAACAATAAGCAGATAAGGGATATTCCAGAATTATCCTAGTAAATGTGTCTAATTACATCTGAAACGCTGCCACTGCCGCCGCCTGGAGCCGTCGCTTTTTTTTTTTTTTTTTTGTGCTTCACACTTATTTTCCTCATCCACGAATCTTTCATCAATTAATGGGGAAATTGTCGCTTTCTCGGTCTGAAAAGCTCTTGCTGCTGGAAGCTATTATTATAAGTAATGTTCAGATGTGAGGAACCCTACAACCCGTGACATCACGCGCACATCGTCTGCTACTTCCGGTAAAGGCAAGGCTTTTTTATTAGCGACCGAAAGTTGCAAACTTTATCGTCAATGTTCTCTACTAAATCTTTTCAGCAAAATTAAGGCAGTATCGCGAAATGATCAAGTATGACACATAGAATGGACCTGCTATCCCCGTTTAAATAATACAATCTCATTTCAGTGGGCCTTTAAAGAGACATGCTGAGGTTCAGACAAGTCCCATATCCATCACGTTACAGAAATGGAAACTAGAATCACGGCATGTATAATTTAAAAAAAAAGAGTGTAATCTTGCCAGCCATACCATGATGGAATTGGATCAGGAGTTGACAACCAGCATGGAATGAAAAAAATGAAGGAGGAAGACATGATAGAAGATTGATAGATACTTGTCATAGTCCCAGGTAAGTGCTAAAAAAGTGAGAAAATACAAGATGATAATCCAAGGTTTTATGCTTGTCTTATTTTGGAAACTCCTGTCCCCTCTAGGGTTGTACGGTATATCCGGTATTATTATAGTATCGCGATAATAATTAATCATTTTCGGTACTGTACCGTCTTTAAAACGTACCAGTCCCGCAACCCCCCCGCGTCGAAGTCACGTCGTGACATTGCTGGTTTACAAGCAGAGGAGCGTGTTCGGCAGCACACAATCACGGAGTACTTACGAATAGACACAGTGTGTAGACAGAAAAGGTAGAACAGACGTATTTTGGCTTAAAAACGGACGGTAAAGGTGAAGTTATAACACTGAAACGCCCTCAGGAAGAGGTGCTTCGAAACATGGCTAGCTAGATAGCGGCTAGCATCCATCTGCAGTGTTGTAGCTACTTCTAAATCACAAATTTAGAAGGACCCCCTGACAGCGCACCCGGACACGCCCCCGCTCACGCTGAGCGCAGCACGCCCACGCAGCGACAAGCCTGCACTCATTTACCAAACTGCTCACTGGTCCTCATTAAAGGACCAGTGGACCCAAAGATCGGCGCGGGAACTTAGTTTGAATCGGATACCGTAAGGCTTATGCTCTCTCTCTGCGCTTTTCCGTCGTGTGATGCGGTGAATTATATTTATGTAGCGCTTTTCTCTAGTGACTCAAAGCGCTTTACATATCCATCCATCCATTTTCTACCGCTTATTCCCTTGTGGGGTCGCGGGGGGTGCTGGCGCCTATCTCAGCTACAATCGGGCGGAAGGCGGGGTACACCCTGGACAAGTCGCCACCTCATCAGTGAAACCCAATATCTATGTTACATTTAAACCAGTTTGGGTGGCACTGGGAGCAGGTGGGTAAAGTGTCTTGCTCAAGGACACAACGGCCGCGACTAGGATGGCGGAAGCGGGAATCGAACCTGCGACCCTCAAGTTGCTGGCACGGCCACTCTACCAACCGAGCTATACCGCCCCGTGTCTGACATCCTTGTTTGTTCCCCCGTGTTTCTGCAGTGTTTTTTCCCTTCCATTGCCCTGGATTTGACTGCCTCCCTCATTTCCCGACTCCTCGCTCGCCCCCAGATTCTGATGTCTCTTTCTGCCCCACGGACCTCTCGCGGATCTTGGACTCCTTTTGCCTTGCCCTCTTTGGTTTTTGTCTGCGCCCTCATTCAAACATTTACGGCAACACTTAACAGCTAAAATACTTCACATAGTCTTACAACATATACACTCTTCAGTTTTTGTCACACTCCATTTCCTTAGTTTATTTAGTAGTAATATATATATATATATATATATATATATATATATATATATATACATTGACTATATATATAATAAATTGTACTTTACTGCCCTCCGGTGTCAGTCTGCCGTCACCTCCTCTGCAATACCATAACATCCATGGTGACAAATAAAGTATGTTTCTTACAAGTATCATCCCTGCAGGACGAGGAATAGCTTAACATGCTTTTAGAAGATCCTCTCCTCCGGGTTCCTCGGACCACCAATCACTGACATGACAGAGGCAGTCATGGTTCTGAACAATGATTAATTTTATAAGAGTCTCTTTTTAGCCATTGAGCACACAAAAGGTTTTCCTTCCAGTGTGTCGTTTGTCTCGCTTTCACTCGCATTTCACCACCAACTACCCTCTCCTTCCCGGCTGCTGCTTTTTAACAGAGCGACAGGTGATTAGATAAGCCGCCCCAGGTGAGCCATTTGCGCACCTGTCGCTAATCTTGAAGCCGGTCAACACACCCCGTTTCACTGCAGGTTCGCAGGCCACGCCCCCCACAATGCTTCACTACACACCATAACTCACCAGTGTAAAAATGTAAACAAACGCCATTGGTGGTTCTACACTTAACATCCACTGTAATGATACCAAGTACAGGCACGTATCTTGTCGATAGTACTATGATTACGTTGAAATTTTTTGGCATCACAACATCTTTTGTTTTTTTAAGAATGTATATTATGTTTATAGGTTCAGGAAACATGTCTCTGGACACATGAGGACTTTGTATATGACTAATGTATGATCCTGTAACTACTTGGTGTCGGATGGATCCCTAAATGTGTGGTATCATCCAAAACTAATGTAAAGTATCCAAACTGTGACGATTGCGGGGCATCGTGATGCGGGTTTGTTCTTTCAGAGATGCAGTCGGGCTACGGACACAGCGTGAAGGTAAGAAATGATGATTTATTCAAAATTAAATCAGACTATGAAACAGAAAACTTGCACAAGGCACAAAAGGCAAAACAAAAAGAACTAGCATGGGAGCTAGAAAAAAAAACAAAAGCGCTAGCATGGGAGCTAGAGAGAAAACAAATACTTAGCGTGGAAGCTAGCTGGTTGCGAACAGGATTACGGGATTGGAGCAGAGTCTTCACTGTTGTGAAACACAAACTAGGAAGCAAGAACGAATGAACAAAGAAGGCAGGCTTAAATCAAGCAGTAATCACAAGGCAGGTGCGCGTCAAGAAACAAGTGGGAGGTGAAACTAATAAGTAACTATGCAGACAGAATCAAACAAGGAAGTGCAACCAGGAACTAAGGCAAACACTAGCAGGACACAGTAGAAAAAGACTCAAAACCAAAACATAATATGATCCGGGCAGCGGATCATAACACAAACAACAGAAGAATAGATGATTATTACATTTTAACAGAAGTGTAGATAGAACATATTAAAAGAGAAAGTAAGCAGATATTAACAGTAAATGAACAAGTAGATTAATAATACATTTTATACCGCTTGTCCTTAATAATGTTGACAAAATAATAGATTGGAAAATAGCAAAAGACAAGTTGTCTCGTATGTTCCCTATTTTATTTAAGGACTTAACTGCAATAATACATATATTTCTAAAACGGCCTTCTTTCATCTCCGTGATATCCCTAAAATTCGCTCCATTTTGTCCACTAAAGACGCTGAGATCATTATCCATGCGTTTGTTACGTCTCGTCTCGATTACTGTAACGTATTATTTTCGGGTCTCCCCATGTCTAGCATTAAAAGATTACAGTTGGTACAAAATGCGGCTGCTGGACTTTTGACAAGAACAAGAAAGTTTGATCATATAACGCCTGTACTGGCTCACCTGGACTGGCTTCCTGTGCACTTAAGATGTGACTTTAAGGTTTTACTACTTACGTATAAAATACTACACGGTCTAGCTCCATCCTATCTTGCCGATTGTATTGTACCATATGTCCCGGCAAGAAATCTGCGTTCAAAGGACTCCGGCTTATTAGTGATTCCCAAAGCCCAAAAAAAGTCTGCGGGCTATAGAGCGTTTTCCGTTCGGGCTCCAGTACTCTGGAATGCCCTCCCGGTAACAGTTCGAGATGCTACCTCAGTAGAAGCATTTAAGTCTCACCTTAAAACTCATTTGTATACTCTAGCCTTTAAATAGACCTCCTTTTTAGACCAGTTGATCTGCCGCTTCTTTTTTTTTTTTCTCCTATGTCCCCCCCTCCCTTGTGGAGGGGGTCCGGTCCGATGACCATGGATGAAGTACTGGCTGTCCAGAGTCGAGACCCAGGATGGACCGCTCGTCGGGACCCAGGATGGACCGTTCGCCTGTGTATCGGTGGGGGACATCTCTACGCTGCTGATCCGCCTCCGCTTGAGATGGTTTCCTGTGGTCGGGACTCTCGCTGCTGTCTTGGATCCACTTGAACTGAACTCTCGCTGCTGTGTTGGAGCCACTATGGATTGAACTTTCACAGTATCATGTTAGACCCGCTCGACATCCATTGCTTTCGGTCCCCTAGAGGGGGGGGGGGGTTGCCCACATCTGAGGTCCTCTCCAAGGTTTCTCATAGTCAGCATTGTCACTGGCATCCCACTGGATGTGAATTCTCCCTGCCCACTGGGTGTGAGTTTTCCTTGCCCTTTTGTGGGTTCTTCCGAGGATGTTGTAGTCGTAATGATTTGTACAGTCCTTTGAGACATTTGTGATTTGGGGCTATATAAATAAACATTGATTGATTGATTGATTGATTGATTTAATGTACCCTAAGATTTTTTTTGTGAAAATAAAGCCACTGTTCCAATTTTTTTGTGGTTCCCTTTATTTAGACGAGAAGCAAGGAATCATGCAGAGACAGAGTTAAATTTGGCTCAATTGAGGAGACACATTTTTTGGGCTGTATTCTAGTTACAGATCCAAACTACGTTTCTAAACGTGCGTCCTCTATTTTTTTGGGAGGTCCCTGGTTAGATCACTGAAGCTGTCGCTGAAGGAAGGGGTTAATCTTGACAGATCCAGTTAGACACAATATATGATTATACAAGAATTGAAAATGTGTTGACACTGGTGATATCGCTTTGTCTCTGCTCTGTCTGCGTCACGGCGGCGTTCGACCTTGGCAGTCAGCAGGCCGCTCCTGGACACAGACGCTGATACGAGACTGGCTTGCAATATTTTGGATTGCCAGCTTTGCACAGACAAAGAAAAATACCATTTCAGCACAATTAATAATAAATATAGCAACGGCCCTTAAGCATAAGAGTTGTGTGATAATCTATACATAATTATTCTAACAACCACTAATCTGCTCTGGTTTACAGGCCAGAAACTTGAGGGTTCCAGGTTTGATCTCCGCTTCCGCAATCTTAGACACTGCCGTCGTGTCCTTGGGCAAGACACTTTCCCCATCTACTCCCAGTGCCACCCACATTGGTTTAAATGTAAATTAGATATTGGTGTGGAGAGGCGTAGCCGACGGTCCGACAGATGGCGGCGAGGAGGCGGAGATGGTGAGCGAGCCGCAAGGCGGGACGTGCCGGGAGCGACGCCACAAGTGAGATCAGGAGCGTGGATCGCGCACCTGGATACACATTTAATGAATCCTTTCGTACTGTTCTATTTCTTCCTCTTCATCGTCTTTTTCTTTGTCTTTTCCTTTGTCTTCTTTGTCTTTTCCTTTGTCCTTTTATTCGTCTTCTTTGTCATTTTTTTCGTCCTCTTTGTCCTTTTCTTCGTCCTCTTTGTCCTTTTCTTCGTCTTATTTGTCCTTTTCTTTGTCTTTTTCTTCATCCTTTTCTTTGTCTTCTTTTCTGTGTCTTTGTCTACTTCCTTTTCTGTGTCTTTGTCTTCTTTCTTTTCTGTGTCTTTGTGTTCTTTTTCTTCTGTGTCTTTGTGTTCTTCTTCCTCTGTAACTTTTCCTTCTTCTTCTGAAACTTTTTCTTCTTCTTTATCATTTTCTTGAATTTCAACTTCTACTTGAACTTCTTCTTCAACTTCTTCTTCTTTGGGGGGGCACTCGCCGTCTTCCCCCATTTGGTCCGCCAGCACCTGCAGGAGTTGGCATTGTTGTGGGCTGCTTGCTGCGAGGCCTGCCACCGCGCCTACGAGAGAACACAGAGGATCGTCCTCCCTCGCCTCCGGTGGTCCAGCCATGTTGGGTGCCAATCGCGACGAACTTAAGCCGTCGTGCGGGTTCCATGGACCACCAAGCACAGACTCGCAGGTGTAGACTTCTTTATTTTTTCAAAGTAATCAAGTCTTTTGCGGGCTGCTTTGCAGCCGTCCGCGCTCTCACGGCTCGCTCCTCTGTGTAGCTTTTCAGCCATCCACGTCGCTTCTGTCTGCCTCTTCCTCGTTGCATGCGCTGTTTGTTCTTTCGTATCTCCTTCTCGTTCCTTCCTCGTTTCTCCACCACTCTTCCCCCACGTTCGCAGCTGCCGCCCCTTTTAACAGAGCGAGAGGATTACTTAATTGTGTCCAGGTGCGCGATCCACACACCTGATCTCGATTGTGGCATCGCTCCAGGCCCGCCCCGCCTCGCCGCTCGCTCGACATCTCCGCCTCCTCGGCGCCATCTTGGACCGGGCTCCAGCGTGCCCTGCCGCTCTGTCGGACCGTCGACTCCGCCTCTCCACAATTGGGTTTCACTATGTAAAAGCGCTGAGAGTCACTAGAGACAAGCGCTATATAAATATAATTAATTTCACTTCACATGCATGGACGTGACCATATTTATGCACGGCCCCATCACCCAGTAGCATGTCATTAGCTGACCGGTACCGTAACCTCGGTAAAGGATGGCAGGGTGGTCGGCTGAGCGGCTAAGGCTTCCTGTCCCCTTGAGCCCCCGGATCTTGGCAACTCATCAGACAGATAAAACCTCACACATGCTTCTTGTTTGCCAATGTGGCTGCCGGCTTTACATTGACAGATGCTCGGCCCCCCGGTGGGAGAAATGGACATTGCCCGGCCGTCTCATGTCTTCCTCTATTTCCTACGGCGGTATATTCATTTACAGAGCAGCAGCGTATAATGTGTATGAATAATGCATCGTTCCGTTCCCATCACTAAGCCCCCTTTTCTCAACCGCTTGAAATAATACGGCGACGGAGAAAAAAGAAACGTGGCTGCAGCCGCTTTTGTGTGGTCAAGTTGCCTGTGAATCAGAAAAAAAATAATTACTTCAATTATTTTCGTTTTGAAGAGGAGGAATGTGGGAGACTGGAATACTCACCGTTTTTTCCGGAGCATTCCGGATTATAATGTGAACTGCCGGTGAGCGGGTCGAGTCAGGTCTATTTTCATACAAAAGGCGCACCGGATTATAGGGCGCATTATATATTTCTAACTGGAAAACACTTCCTTGTGGTCTACATAACATGTAATGGTAGTTCTTTGGTCAAAATGTTGCATAGATAATGTTTTACAGATCATCTTCAAGCCGCTTTCTGACAGTCGCTTCCGGATGTGCTGTTTTGTGAGCGGTCTTTTTTACGTGCCCCACCTTCAACAGCTTCTTCTCCCCGACATTTGTGTTGTAGCGGTGTAGCGTGCAAGGACGATAGTTGAAGAAGTGTCAAAAAGATGGAGCTATCTGTTTTAATGAAATTTTAGACTTTACTTAAATCAATAACTGTCAGGACTTGGACTATGAGGTGGATTGTTTCCCGACGCAAAGGAAAATTGGCACGAGCAAGTCATGAATGAAGGTACATATTTATTTATAATCTAAAAAACTACGAAAAAAAGGCAAACAAAAGGCACGCACAATGGCGGTACAAAACTAGACTATGAAAACAAACAAAGCACAAAGGCAGAACTAAAAAATACCAAAAACGTACGTGGCATGGGCAGGAGGGATTAAGCAGCATGGCATGGCATGAAGGAAGTATGTGTATAAAGTCGCCAGACTGACTTCCTGGAAAATTCAGGTTTAAATAATAGACATGATAATTCCAAACGGGTGTGAGACATAAAGACAGGGGCGTGACTTGAGGGCAAGGTGAAAACTAATGAGTTGCTATGGTAATAAAACAAACAAGGAAGTGCAGGAACAGGAACCGATTGTCCAAAAAATAAAACTAAACATGAAAAAAACAAAACATGATCCCATGGGCATGACAAGAACAGAGCACATTTCCTTATCCGAAAACAACAACACTGCTAATGAAAATGTAAATAATTAAAGTTCCTTGGGTGAATAATGTAAACTCACGACACCGGTATGTTTTAGCGCTTTCTTGGCAAGTCTACTGACATGTAGTAAGAACTTTACACTACTTTATATCAGAAATGGCAACAGCCCACAAAGTCCCATAATAAGAAGATAGAAAAAAGAAGAAGCTAATCGACACGGACTACAAAGGCGGACGCGCACACATTTTTCAGGACTTATGCAGATCCCAAAAAAACGATTAGAAAGTACCAGGTAAGAAAAATTGTTTTTGCAGATAAAACGGTAGATAATATGTCTTACCTTATACACACACCTTTATAATCATCATCATCCTCATTGGCGGTCACTTGAACAAGTATGACGATCCTCCTGGTAGGGGTTTATCCCTTTATGGAGGATGCCTGTGCGTGACTTTTTTTAACGTGGGGAGACTGGTGCACAGACAGTCACCACACGATCCTTGACAGAATTGGGTCAGGGTCCAGTGGCATTGAGTCCAACACGACTGGGGACCCTTTTCTGCTGCAGCCTTCCTCTGCCATTGCAGCCGTTGTGGTAGTTCTTAAAACTACCCTCTTCCGCCTGCTCGGCCCTTGAGGTCTTCACCATATCCCTCGCTCGAGGGCAGGCAGGTACTAGGCCTTTGCCAGGGGCCACCTGGGGTAACAGTAGTAAAAGGGTTAACCTTCTAGTGCCCCAAGACCTCATAGAGGAGCCTCCACTGCCGGATGCACTTTAACGTCATGCCCAGGACAAAAATAGGCATTATAATACTTGTATGTTGAAGCACAGTACAATCCATCAAGCGGTGCGGCTTCATAACTTACCAAAGTTGTACTAAAACATTTTGATATATTTTTGAAATCTGTGTGTAATGTTCTATATTTTCAATGGAACATATACCATTTTTGTGTTGTTTACTTGAGTCATAAGGCAGTCTACACATATCTCTTATGTGTCACTGCCATCTACTGGTCACACTTATCACGCTCTGTTTCTTATTTCTCGCGGATTAGATTTGTCCTTTAGTAAGGAAGATGACGACCAGGAAACCCACAATAACGCCTGTCCTTGGCCATATTTAAAATGCACTGGCTTCCTGCGCATTTAAGATGTGACTTTAAGGTTTTACTATTTACGTATAAAATACTAAACGTCGTCTTCTTCCTTGCGCTCTCAGTCTATCTCACTCAGCGTCAGCTTCTCTCTGGCTCCTTCTGTTATCTCCGCCTCTTCCCCTCACGTCCACGGCTGCCGCCCTTTTACGTGGTGCTACAGGACTGTTTAGGCAAGACCAACATTTATAGAGTATAATAAGTCTCTTATTCTTTTTAATAACATTGTTATTCTGAAGCTAACCAATAATAAATAAATTGTCATGTCTGTTGATCATGTTTTTGTTTGGCCATGTGCTGTTTGTCCTTTGGACTCTTTAACATCCTGTTTTTTTTCCACTCCCATGTCTGGTTTCCTTGGTTACTCATTTTGTCCACCTGTCTCTGGTGGACAAAATGCCCGCTCACCTGCTTCCCGAGCACTAATCAGAGGCAGTATTTAAGCTCGTCTTTGCCAGTCAGTCGCCCTGTGCTGAGATGTTTCATGCCTTGCCATATTTCCGTGCTTCATGCCATGCCAATCAATCAATCAATCAATCAATGTTTATTTATATAGCCCTAAATCACAAATGTCTCAAAGGACTGTACAAACCATTACGACTACGACATCCTCGGAAGAACCCACAAAAGGGCAAGGAAAAGTCACACCCAGTGGGCAGGGAGAATTCACACCCAGTGGGACGCCAGTGACAATGCTGACTATGAGAAACCTTGGAGAGGACCTCAGAAGTGGGCAACCCCTCCACCCCTCCCCCCCCAGGGGACCGAAAGATGTCGAGCGGGTCTAACATGATACTGTGAAAGTTCAATCCATAGTGGCTCCAACACAGCCGCGAGAGTTCAGTTCAAAGCGGATCCAAGACAGCAGCGAGAGTCCCGTCCACAGGAAACCATCTCAAGCGGAGGCGGATCAGCAGCGTAGAGATGTCCCCAACCGATACACAGGCGAGCAGTCCATCCTGGGTCCCGACGAGCGGTCCATCCTGGGTCTCGACTCTGGACAGCCAGTACTTCATCCATGGTCATCGGACCGGACCCCTTCCACAAGGGAGGGGGGGGGCATAGAAAAAAAAAAAAAGAAGCGGCAGATCGACTGGTCTAAAAAGGAGGTCTATTTAAAGGCTAGAGTATACAGATGAGTTTTAAGGTGAGACTTAAATGCTTCTACTGAGGTAGCATCTCGAACTGTTACCGGGAGGGCATTCCAGAGTACTGCAGCCTGAACGGAAAACGCTCTATAGCCCGCAGACTTTTTTTGGGCTTTAGGAATCACTAATAAGCCGGAGTCTTTTGAACGCAGATTTCTTGCCGGGACATATGGTACAATACAATCGGCAAGATAGGATGGAGCTAGACCGTGTAGTATTTTATACGTAAGTAGTAAAACCTTAAAGTCACATCTTAAGTGCACAGGAAGCCAGTGCAGGTGAGCCAGTACAGGTGTAATGTGATCAAACTTTCTTGTTCTTGTCAAAAGTCTAGCAGCCGCATTTTGTACCAACTGTAATCTTTTAATGCTAGACATGGGGAGACCCGAAAATAATACGTTACAGTAATCGAGACGAGACGTAACAAACGCATGGATAATGATCTCAGCGTCTTTAGTGGACAAAATGGAGCGAATTTTAGCGATATTACGGAGATGAAAGAAGGCCGTTTTAGTAACACTTTTAATGTGTGCCTCAAAGGAGAGAGTTGGGTCGAAGATAATACCCAGATTCTTTACCGAGTTGCCTTGTTTTATTATTTGGTTGTCAAATGTTAAAGTTGTATTATTAAATAGAATAGGCCAAGTAAGTTTTGTTTGATTTATGTTCTTAGTCTGTTTATTTGTTAGTTTTGTTTTTTAGCCCAAGTTGTGCCTCCGCTGTGAGCGATTTTTGCTTGTATATTTTTTTTAGTTCAAATTAAATCATGTTTTTACCTGAATGCAATGTCCCGAGTAGTCCGTCTGCCTTCCTGGGAGAACGACCTCGCAGCAAGCTGCAACCCCCCCATCGTGACATAAAATACTTCTTTCCATTAATGCGACTTCTTGAACAGGTGCGGTAGAAAACGGATGGATGGATTTAAATGCATGAGAATTTGCACGTTATTTTTAGCACTGTGATTACCAGTGAAATCCTTCATAATTATCGCGTTAAGCAATGTCAGCTAAGATTTATCTGAGAGCCAGATGCAGTCATCAAAAGAGCCACATCTGGCTCTACAGGTGCTGATCATATTATTAGAATATCATGAAAAAGTTGATTTATTTCATTAATTCCATTTAGAAAGTCAAACTTGTAGAATGTATACATTCATTCCAAACAGACTGATACCTTTCAAGTGGTTTTTTTTTTCCAAAAAGGAGATGATTATAGCTGACAACCAATGAAAACCCTCAATTCAACATCTCAGAAAATTAGAATATGGTGAAAAAGTCAGATATTGAAGACACCTGGTGCCACACTCTAATTAGCTAACTAACTCAAAACACCTGGAAAAGCCTTTAAATGGTCTCTCGTTTTGATTTTGTATGACACACAATCATGGGGAAGACTGCTGACTTGACAACTGTCCAAAAGATGACCATTGATACTTTAAAGAAGGAGGGCAAGACACAAAAGAGGTTGGATGTTCCCAGAGCTCTGTGTCCAAGCACATTAATAGAGAGGCCAAGGGAAGACAAAGATGTGGTAGAAAAAAGTGTACAAGCAAGAGGGATAACCGCGCCCTGGAGAGGATTGTCAAACAAAACCGATTCAAAAATGTGGGAGAGATCCACAAAGAGTGGACTGCAGCTGGAGTCAGTGCTTCAAGAACCACCACGCACCGACGTATGCAAGATATGGGCTTCAGCTGCCCCATTCCTTGTGTGAAGCCACTCTTGAATAAGAGACGTCAAAAGCGTCTCGCCTGGGCTCAAGACAAAAAGGACTGGACTGCTGCTGAGTGGTCTAAAGTTATGTTTTCAGATGAAAGTCAATTTTGTATCTCCTTTGGAAATCAAGGTCCCAGAGTAGGGAGGAAGACAGGAGAGGCACAGAATCCATGTTGCCTGAAGTCCAGTGTCAAATTTCCACAAATGGTAATTCTAATTTTCTGAGATACTGAATTTGGGATTTTCAGTAATTGTCAGTACTAATCATCAAAATTTAAAGAAATAAACATTTCAAATATATCACAAGAAAGTTTGATCACATTACACCTGTACTGGCTCACCTGCACTGGCTTCCTGTGCACTTAAGATGTGACTTTAAGGTTTTACTACTTACGTATAAAATACTACATGGTCCAGCTCCATCCTATCTTGCCGATTGTATTGTACCATATGTCCCGGCAAGAAATCTGCGTTCAAAGGACTCCGGCTTATTAGTGATTCCCAAAGCCCAAAAAAAGTCTGCGGGCTATAGAGCGTTTTCCGTTCGGGCTCCAGTACTCTGGAATGCCCTCCCGGTAACAGTTCGAGATGCCACCTCAGTAGAAGCATTTAAGTCTCACCTTAAAATTCATTTGTATACTCTAGCCTTTAAATAGACTCCCTTTTTAGACCAGTTGATCTGCCGTTTCTTTTCATTTTCTCCTATGTCCCACTTTCCCTTGTGGAGGGGGTCCGGTCCGATCCGGTGGCCATGTACTGCTTGCCTGTGTATCGGCTGGGGACATCTCTGCGCTGCTGATCCGCCTCCGCTCGGGATGGTTTCCTGCTGGCTCCGCTGTGAACGGGACTCTCGCTGCTGTGTTGGATTTTTTTATGTTTTGAATTGTTTAAGAATCGTTACCAATAAGGCATGCGATTAATTAGAAAATTGACTAATTAGCACTTGTTATACAGATATTTGTGTTTAATGCACAACTCCTTGCCATTGTGGCTCCAATTCTTCCAATTCTGGTTGTTTTTAAAGAGTTTTATAAATAAAATTGGTATGGTATCTTATCAAATCAGGTCCATAGTGGGATAACATTTAAAACTGAACAAATCCGCGGGCCAAAGTTGAACAAATTAACCTTTTAATAGGGACCCAAACACGTTTTGCATTGAATATTGAACAAGCGAGGCTTATATAACTTTATAGTGACATCCAGTTTCAAATAATAATAATAATAATTGAAAAATATCAATGGCATATCAAATAACATTTTAATAAAAATTGAATGAATGCCTCTTTTCTATTTGCAAACTTCTGGGGTGGATATCAAAATAAACTTTTTCCACGGTCTAATAATAAATCTGAAAAAGAAAAAAAAAATAATGAATACATCAAACATTCAAGTCTTGAAGTAGCAAGAGAAACTGCATGAATAAAACGTTAATTCTTGCTCAGTTTGATACACTGATTAGCTTTAGCACTGAATATGGAACAATCAATGCTTGCATAACCAAAATCAAATTTCAAAAAACAAACGAAAAAACATCAATGGTATATTAAATACAATTTAAATAAACAAATCTAATGCCTCTTTTCTATTTGCAGCCTTCTGAGGTAAATATCAACTTTAACTTTTTCCACAGGCTAATACATTTGAAAATAAAATAGCAATGAGGTGGGCGGAGTGTATATTGTAGCGTCCCGGGAGAGTTAGTGCTGCAAGGGGTTCTGGGTATTTGTTCTGTTGTGTTTATGTTGTGTTACGGTGCGGTTGTTCTCCCGAAATGTGTTTGTTATTCTTGTTTGGTGTGGCTTCACAGTGTTAAAGTTGTGTATACGGCCACCCTCAGTGTAACCTGTATGGCTGTTGATCAAGTATGCTTTGCATTCACTTGTGTGTGTGTGTGTACAAGTCACTTATATTATGTGACCTGACCGGTACGCTGTTTGTATGGAGGAAAAGTGGACGTGACGACAGGTTTTAGTGAATGCTAAAGGCAGTCGCCCCCTAATATTGTTGTCCGGGTGGAAATCGGGAGAATTTCGGGAGAATGGTTGCCCCGGGAGATTTTCGGGAGGGACACTGAACTTTGGGAGTCTCCAGGGAAAATCGGGAGCGTTGGCAAGTATGAGTATTAGCGGTGTTACAGCAGCACCACCGCTGTATAATACCGGCGGGCAAGCTGTAATTAGGGTCCGCAATTATGTGTAATTAGGGTCCTGCGGACCCTATTGAAACTGCTGCGTTTTATTATTATTCCGCACCTATGCGCTGTAATTTGACCCCCTTAACATGCTTCAAAACTCACCAAATTTGACACACACATCGGTCTGGCATGCCTTCCCAACTTATTAGGCAGCCAAACCAGAAAAATCAAAATTGCGCGCTAGCGCCCCCTAGGAGGGAAAGAAAAACAGACTGCTTGTAACTTCCGTTAGGACTGTCATACAGACATGAAACAAAAACTGTCACTTAGGTCCAACTTAGACCTACATTTCATAATTCTACCTTCTAAGGCAAAAATCAACAGGAAGTTGGAAAAAACCCCTTCAAAACAAAATTTTCGCGAAAAATTAAATTTTTGCCTCTTTGAGCTGAAATGTGACCCCCTTAAAATGCTTCAAAACTCACCAAACTTGGCACACACATCAGGACTGGCAGGAATTGCGATCTAATGAAAAAAAAAAAAACTCAAAATTGCGCAATTTTGGATCAAAACACACCAAAAACTGCTTCGAGGAAGAAAACACAGACAAAACTGCTTGTAACTTCCAGTGGGAATGCCGGAAAGACATGAAACAAAAACTTCTATGTAGGTCTCACTTAGACCTACATTTAGATGATTGACATCCTTCGGCAAAAATCAACAGGAAGTTAAAAATTACCCCTTCAAAATAAAAGTTTTGTAAAAACCCGTCACCTTTTTCAAACGTAAACTCCAACTAGTGCGTTTGTCGTTTCGGATTTAAACTCGCACAGGAGAGGGATTGAACCCTTTTGATTAAAACTATCCAACAAAGTTTTGATTACTGCTCCGGTTTTGATTTTACGCGCCTTCAAAGAACCCCTGCGCAAAGTTTCCTAAAAAATGTCATTTTTACCTCTTTGAGCTGTAATTTGACCCGTTTAAAATGCTTCAAAGTGCAAGTTAAAGCTCTACTATGCAAAGCGAACGCCATTTATCAACAACATCCAGAAACGCCGATCTGTAATTTGACCCCCTTAACATGCTTCAAAACTCACCAAATTTTACACACAAATCAAACCAAACCCCAAAAGTCAAAATTGCGCTCTAGCGCCCCCTAGGAAAAAACCCAGACAAAACTGCTTGTAACTTCTGTTAGGAATGTCGTAGAGACATGAAACAAAGACCTCTATGTAGGTCTGACTTACACTAGGGCTTGGCAGCGGCCAAAGGCGGACCCGACCAACGCTGCTTGCAGCTTTAATGTTAATTTGATATTGCCTCAAGGGCCAAATTTGGCCCGCGGGCCAGAGTTTGACACCCATGGTGTAAAGGGACCCACAGGTTCCTTAGCCATTAAATTAAACATCTCAACATGAAGGTAAGTCGCTGTCACAATTCTGGGTTAGAGAAAGTCTGGAGGTGGGCGAGCAAGCTTGCAGTCGCCTCGAGGCAGAACCATAAACCAGGCTTTAGTGCTTTAGAAGAGGGTCACACTCCTCAGGCTATTTGGGAAAGTCTACCCTTGAAGAGGCGAGTCTGGCGTTAGTCAGTTGGATTTTTGAAATGGTTTATAACATGTTGTCCACATCTATACCCTCAATAATATATGTGGACGTGAATCGAAGTTTGCCCCACTATTTCATTTATATATTAAGTCGTTTTGAAAAACACCTCGTCTGTGTCATTTGCGGGAATAAACCATCGCAGTTTGTATCCCGATACTTTGCAAAATAAAGGGCACCACAAAAAATGTCATTATTAGCTTTATTTTTGCAGCAAATCGTAGTGTACATCATGGCATTTTTTTATGCACTGAAGCAAACACTTTTAGTGTCATGTCTGTGTGATTATGTTTTGTTTTTTGGACACTCAGTTCCTGTTTTTCCACTTCCTGGTTTGTTTTGTTTTGTTTAGGGAAGTCTGGGCTTCCCTGCTTAGGCTGCTGCCCCCGCGACCCGACCTCGGATACGCGGAAGAGGATGGATGGATGGATGGTTTGTTTTGTCACCATGACTACCCATTAGTTTTCACCTGTCCTCATGTCTCACACCTGTTTTCACTAATCACCACAGTATTATTTAAGCCTGTCTGTTTCTGTCGTTCATTCTGGCAACATCACCCTCCATCACCTGCTACGCACCTTGTAATCCATGCCAATGATCCATGTCCCGTTCTCGTTCCGTTCCAAGTAAGTTTTCTCGTTTATGCCACAGTGCAAGTTTTTGTTTTATGTTCATAGTTTTGCCTTAGTGCCAGTTTTGTTTTCACAGCCAAGTTTTTGTACCGCCATTGTGCGCACATTTTGTTTGCCGTTTTTGTGCAATAATAGTGTTAAAATAAAAGATGACTTTACTTTCATGCCACCTGCGGTCCAAGTTCACTTGCATCTCGGGAAAACAACCACCTCATAGTCCAAGTATTGACATTTAGAGGATTAAAATACAATTAAAAGGCATTAACTACACTGGGCTTTTCTTATTTGACTCAAATAGTAATTTATGTGTTTATGTTACGTATAGTTTGCCGGAATCTAGGATTAGGTTAGAGTACAATAGAATAGTTTATTGACATTGTATTAAATGCTTCACAATCTATGGTTGCCACTCTTGATCTGTGCTTTGAAATCAATCAATCGATCAATCAATCAAAGTTTTTATTTATATAGCCCTCAATCACAATTTTTTTTTTTAAAGGGCTGCACAAGCCACAACGACATCCTCGGCTCAGATCCCACATCAGGGCAAGAAAAAATACAATGATTTACAATAATTTATTATGTATATATAGTCAAAATGTATATAATAATAAACAAAACAATACTACAAAATTATTGAATGGAGTGTGTGTGTGGTGTAAGACTATGTGTGTAAATAATTGTTGTGTGTTACCGTGATGTTGAAATGAGGAGAGGGAACAAGGCGTGAAGGCAGTCCGTGGGGCAGGCAGATGTGCCAGGGTGAGAGACAGTCGTCAGAGTCCGTGTCCATACGAGGGGTCGAGGATCGAGGGTGGCAGTCCAAAGTCCAAAAGAGAAGTCGAGGTGCACAGCTTGATCACACAGGGACGACGGCAGATTGGGTACAGAAGAATATATTCCTGCCCAGCATGGCAGGTTGTGCCGGCTTGTGAAGGCAGCTCGCTCCTCATGGGCAAGTGTGCTGATTGCAGATTGTCTGCAGGCGCGAAAAGGAGAGAGACCGCCTGTGGGCGTTCGTAGGACGCAAAGATGAGGGCGCATTCTGGCCGTGACAACGTGGGCGGTTTAGACTTCGCTAATAATTGGCAACAACCCAAGCAGATGTGTGCGCAGTACACATTGAACTTTGCAGTACAGGTAAGAACATAATTTAGTTGCGTTAGCTCATGGTAGTGCAGGATAAAATAGCAATATGGTGCAGATATAAATTCATAAATTACTGTACAGATAAATACAAACCCCGTTTCCATATGAGTTGGGAAATTGTGTTAAATATAAACGGAATACAATGATTTGCAAATCCTTTTCAACCCATATTCAATTGAATGCACCTCAAAGACAACATATTGGATGATCAAACTCATAAACTTTATTTTTTTTGCAAATAATAATAATTACCAAAGTAGTTGGGAAAGGGCATGTTCACCACTGTCTTACATCACCTTTTCTTTTAACAACACTCAATAAACGTTTGGGAACTGAGGAAACTAATTGTTGAAGCTTTGAAAGTGGTATTCTTTCTCATTCTTGTTTTATGTAGAGCTTCAGTCGTTCAACAGTCTTATTTTACGCTTCATAATTCGCCACACATTTTCGATGGGAGACATGTCTGGACTGCAGGCGGGCCAGGAAAGTACCCGCACTCTTTTACTACCAAGCCACGCTGTTGTAACATGTAGCTTGGCATTGTTTTGCTGAAATAAGCAGGGGCATAAACACAACAGAACAAAGAACCGCTTGCAGCACTAAACCCTTCCGAGACACTACAGTACTTAGTTTTTTAATCAGCCTGACCTAAACCTTGATAATAACATTTGCAATTAACACATGCTTTTGTATCATTTGACACATTTGTAGACTGCGAGTAAGTTGTATACATTAATATTGAATGTAATTAAAATAAAGAGTAAAATCATTGAATCAGTGTTAATATTTAAGTGAGCCCTGACCCCACCTGTAGTGGGAAATAATAAGGTTAAAATCCTTAATAAAACAGTGTGTGCACAGCAGGGGAGCTAGTTAACCACAATACCCGTCACTCTCCGAGCACCTTGTGCAGCGCTGAATGCTCGTTATTTGAATTGTCACCTAAGTTTAAAGCAAAGGTGGTAATACTGTATCGCCACCTTTTGACGAGGTATGTTTCTAATGCTGTGTTTAAAGCTTCACCTTTATCGTTCATTTTGAAGCCCAAATGCCTCCTTCGTATTGCACGTCACGCACAGGGGCGTCGCTCAACAGATTTCAGTGGGGCACGTGCCCCAGTAAAAATGTCACTAATAAAAAAAAACGCTTTTAAGTCTACATAACATAGACAACAGCGCACATACTACTTAGTATGGTGATTGATTGCTACTGTATTCACTCCAGTAACAATGAGCACATGGCTACTTGATATGGTAATTTATTCACGTGTGATTCGAGACTTCGGTTGAGAGAAAGAGAGATAGAGAGAGAGAGAGAGACAGAGAGAGGGTGAGAATCATTGCGTGAGCTAGGTAACGTTAGCCAACAACAATTTGTTAATGACATTATTTTGATTTAGATTTGACTCAAACTGTAACTCCTAGATGGATTTAAGAAAGTTATTCGCCCGCAGCAGGGAAGAAGCAGCAGGAATGAGAGTGAAGTCCGGGCTAGCTAGGCAACATAGTGGTCTTAAGTTGATGCTAAGTTAGCTAACGTTATTCCTTGTATCAAGACAAACGATTTAAGTGAAGTCCGGGCTAGCTAGGCAACATAGTGGTCTTAAGTTGATGCTAAGTTAGCTAACGTTATTCCTTGTATCAAGACAAACGATTTAAGTGAAGTCCGGGCTAGCTAGGCAACATAGTTGTCTTAAGTTGATGCTAAGTTAGCTAACGTTATTCCTTTTATCAAGACAAATGATTTAAGTGAAGTCCGGGCTAGCTAGGCAACATAGTGGTCTTAAGTTGATGCTAAGTTAGTTAACGTTATTCCTTGTATCAAGACAAACGATTTATGTGAAGTCCGGGCTAGCTAGGCAACATAGTTGTCTTAAGTTGATGCTAAGTTAGCTAACGTTATTCCTTGTATCAAGAGAAACGATTTAAGTGAAATCCGGGCTAGCTAGGCAACATCATTGTCTTAAGTTGATGCTAAGTTAGTTACGTTATTCCTTGTATCAAGACAAACGACTTAAGTGAAGTCCGGGCTAGCTGGGCAACATAGTTGTCTTAAGTTGATGCTAAGTTAGCTAACGTTATTCCTTGTATCAAGACAAACGATTTAAGTGAAGTCCGGGCTAGCTAGGCAACATAGTGGTCTTAAATTGATGCTAAGTTAGCTAACGTTATTCCTTGTATCAAGACAAACGATTTAAGTGAAGTCCGGGTTAGCTAGGTAACATAGTTGTCTTAAGTTGATGCTAAGTTAGCTAATGTTATTCCTTGTATCAAGACAAACGATTTAAGTGAAGTCCGGGCTAGCTAGGCAACATAGTTGTCTTAAGTTGATGCTAAGTTAGCTAACGTTATTCCTTGTATCAAGACAAACGATTTAAGTGAAGTCCGGGCTAGCTAGGCAACATAGTGGTCTTAAGTTGATGCTAAGTTAGCTAACGTTATTCCTTGTATCAAGACAAACGATTTAAGTGAAGTCCGGGCTAGCTAGGCAACATAGTGGTCTTAAGTTGATGCTAAGTTAGCTAACGTTATTCCTTGTATCAAGACAAACGATTTAAGTGAAGTCCGGGCTAGCTAGGCAACATAGTGGTCTTAAGTTGATGCTAAGTTAGCTAACGTTATTCCTTGTATCAAGACAAACGATTTAAGTGAAGTCCGGGCTAGCTAGGCAACATAGTTGTCTTAAGTTGATGCTAAGTTAGCTAACGTTATTCCTTTTATCAAGACAAACGATTTAAGTGAAGTCCGGGCTAGCTAGGCAACATAGTGGTCTTAAGTTGATGCTAAGTTAGCTAACGTTATTCCTTGTATCAAGACAAACGATTTAAGTGAAGTCCGGGCTAGCTAGGCAACATCATTGTCTTAAGTTGATGCTAAGTTAGCTAACGTTATTCCTTTTATCAAGACAAACGATTTAAGTGAAGTCCGGGCTAGCTAGGCAACATAGTGGTCTTAAGTTGATGCTAAGTTAGCTAACGTTATTCCTTGTATCAAGACAAACGATTTAAGTGAAGTCCGGGCTAGCTAGGCAACATAGTTGTCTTAAATTGATGCTAAGTCAGCTAACGTTATTCCTTGTATCAAGACAAACGATTTAAGTGAAGTCCGGGCTAACTAGGCAACATAGTTGTCTTAAGTTGATGCTAAGTTAGCTAACGTTATTCCTTGTATCAGGACAAACGATTTAAGTGAAGTCCGGGCTAGCTAGGCAACATAGTTGTCTTAAGTTGATGCTAAGTTAGCTAACGTTATTCCTTTTATCAAGACAAACGATTTAAGTGAAGTCCGGGCTAGCTAGGCAACATAGCTGTCTTAAGTTGATGCTAAGTTAGCTAACGTTATTCCTTGTATCAAGACAAACGATTTAAGTGAAGTCCGGGCTAGCTAGGCAACATCATTGTCTTAAGTTGATGCTAAGTTAGCTACGTTATTCCTTGTATCAAGACAAACGATTTAAGTGAAGTCCGGGCTAGCTAGGCAACATAGTGGTCTTAAGTTGATGCTAAGTTAGCTAACGTTATTCCTTGTATCAAGACAAACGATTTAAGTGAAGTCTGGGCTAGCTAGGCAACATAGTTGTCTTAAGTTGATGCTAAGTTAGCTAACGTTATTCCTTGTATCAAGAGAAACGATTTAAGTGAAGTCCGGGTTAGCTAGGCAACATCATTGTCTTAAGTTGATGCTGAGTTAGCTAACGTTATTCCTTTTATCAAGACAAACGATTTAAGTGAAGTCCGGGCTAGCTAGGCAACATAGTGGTCTTAAGTTAATGCTAAGTTAGCTAACGTTATTCCTTGTATCAAGACAAACGATTTAAGTGAAGTCCGGGCTAGCTAGGCAACATAGTTGTCTTAAGTTGATGCTAAGTCAGCTAACGTTATTCCTTGTATCAAGACAAACGATTTAAGTGAAGTCCGGGCTAACTAGGCAACATAGTTGTCTTAAGTTGATGCTAAGTTAGCTAACGTTATTCCTTGTATCAAGACAAACGATTTAAGTGAAGTCCGGGCTAGCTAGGCAACATAGTTGTCTTAAGTTGATGCTAAGTTAGCTAACGTTATTCCTTTTATCAAGACAAACGATTTAAGTGAAGTCCGGGCTAGCTAGGCAACATAGTTGTCTTAAGTTGATGCTAAGTTAGCTAACGTTATTCCTTGTATCAAGACAAACGATTTAAGTGAAGTCCGGGCTAGCTAGGCAACATAGTTGTCTTAAGTCGATGCTAAGTTAGCTAACGTTATTCCTTTTATCAAGACAAACGATTTAAGTGAAGTCCGGGCTAGCTAGGCAATGTAGTTGTCTTAAGTTGATGCTAAGTTAGCTAACGTTATTCCTTTTATCAAGACAAACGATTTAAGTGAAGTCCGGGCTAGCTAGGCAACATAGTTGCCTTAAGTTGATGCTAAGTTAGCTAACGTTATTCCTTGTATCAAGACAAACGATTTAAGTGAAGTCCGGGCTAGCTAGGCAACATCATTGTCTTAAGTTGATGCTAAGTTAGCTACGTTATTCCTTTTATCAAGACAAACGATTTAAGTGAAGTCCGGGCTAGCTAGGCAACATAGTTGTCTTAAGTTGATGCTAAGTTAGCTAACGTTATTCCTTGTATCAAGACAAACGATTTAAGTGAAGTCCGGGCTAGCTAGGCAACATAGTTGTCTTAAGTTGATGCTAAGTTAGCTAACGTTATTCCTTGTATCAAGACAAACGATTTAAGTGAAGTCCGGGCTAGCTAGGCAACATAGTTGTCTTAAGTTGATGCTAAGTTAGCTAACGTTATTCCTTGTATCAAGACAAACGATTTAAGTGAAGTCCGGGCTAGCTAGGCAACATAGTTGTCTTAAGTTGATGCTAAGTTAGCTAACGTTATTCCTTGTATCAAGACAAACATATTCATTTGCTGTACGAGCTGTCGGGAGAATTTCCAATGAACATGAAACATAATGTTGGTTATTGTCTGCTGGTTCTGCATTAATGATAATTCGGAGTAAGCATGTGTGAGTTGAGTGCTTCTCAAATGGTTTTTCTCAAGAAGAAAAACATTTTTCCATATCATCAAGTCGTGAGCCAAGTTTTTAAATCATTCAAGTTTATTTCACAGAAAAAAATAGCACAGTAGACTTGTCTTGTTAATCGGTGTGACTTTGACTAAAATAATCTTGTTTTGTCACCAGAAAAATGGCTACTGTCACGCCTGTTTTGGTCATATGTTTAGTTTTTGGACATTGTCACGTTTTGCACTTCCTGGTTTTGTTTGTTTACCATGTCAGCTCATTAATCAATCAATCAATCAATGTTTATTTATATAGCCCCAAATCACAAATGTCTGAAAGGACTGCACAAATCATTACGACTACAACATCCTCGGAAGAACCCACAAAAGGGCAAGGAAAACTCACACCCAGTGGGCAGGGAGAATTCACATCCAGTGGGACGCCAGTGACAATGCTGACAATGAGAAACCTTGGAGAGGACCTCAGATGTGGGCACCCCCCCCCCCCCCCCCCCCCTCTGTAGGGGACCGAAAGCAATGGATGTCGAGCGGGTCTAACATGATACTGTGAAAGTTCAATCCATAGTGGCTCCAACACAGCCGCGAGAGTTCAGTTCAAGCGGATCCAAGACAGCAACGAGAGTCCCGTCCACAGGAGACCATCCCAAGCGGAGGCGGATCAGCAGCGTAGAGATGTCCCCAATCGATACAGGCGAGCGGTCCATCCTGGGTCCCGACGAGCGGTCCATCCTGGGTCTCGGCTCTGGACAGCCAGTACTTCATCCATGGTTATCGGACCGGACCCCCTCCACAAGGGAGGGGGGGACATAGGAGAAAGAAAAGAAGCATCAGATCAACTGGTCTAAAAAGGAGGTCTATTTAAAGGCTAGAGTATACAGATGAGTTTTAAGGTGAGATTTAAATGCTTCTACTGAGGTAGCATCTCGAACTGTTACCGGGAGGGCATTCCAGAGTACTGGAGCCCGAACGGAAAACGCTCTATAGCCCGCAGACTTTTTTTGGGCTCTAGGAATCACTAATAAGCCGGAGTCTTTTGAACGCAGATTTCTTGCCGGGACATATGGTACAATACAATCGGCAAGATAGGATGGAGCTAGACCGTGTAGTATTTTATACGTAAGTAGTAAAACCTTAAAGTCACATCTTAAGTGCACAGGAAGCCAGTGCAGGTGAGCCAGTACAGGCGTAATGTGATCAAACTTTCTTGTTCTTGTCAAAAGTCTAGCAGCCGCATTTTGTACCAACTGTAATCTTTTAATGCTAGACATGGGGAGACCCGAAAATAATACGTTACAGTAGTCGAGGCGAGACGTAACAAACGCATGGATAATGATCTCGGCGTCTTTAGTGGACAGAATGGAGCGAATTTTTGCGATATTACGGAGATGAAAGAAGGCCGTTTTAGTAACGCTTTTAATGTGTGACTCAAAGGAGAGAGTTGGGTCGAAGATAATACCCAGATTTTTAACCGAGTCACCTTGTTTTATTATTTGGTTGTCAAATGTTAAAGTTGTATTATTAAATAGAGGTCGGTGTCTAGCAGGACCGATAATCAGCATTTCCGTTTTTTTGGCATTAAGTTGCAAAAAGTTAGCGGACATCCATTGTTTAATTTCATTAAGACATGCTTCCAACTGACTACTAAAACTATTAGTTTTCACCTGTCACGTCCCTGTTCTCAGCCTCATGATCATAGCTATTTAAGTCACTCTTTTTCTTGTCTGCGTCCTGGGATCTTCTCACATGCGTACGCACCCTACCCATGCTGTACCTCCTTCAAGTCCTTGTCCATAGTTCCATGCCGTGTAAGTTTTTTTGTAGTTATGCCATTGTGCTAGTTTTGTTTATAGTTTATCATATTCATGCCATCGTGCTGTTTCTGTTCATAGTTCATTCATGCCAATCGAGCAAGTGTTTTTGTTTCACGTTTGTACTGCTTAGCCAAGTTTCTTCCTCCATTGTGAGCGCTTTTTGTTGTTTTATTTGTTTATTAAATAAACAACCATGTACTCACATCCACGCCGCACTCGTGCTGATTCCCATCTGCATCGAAGAAACAATCCACGTCCAAGCATCTGGTTTTGTTTCCAGAAAAAATAGTAACATTTCTGTATTTGTTTTCAGAAAAATGGCTGAAAATATCGGATTAAAAATATATATATATTTCCATGTCCGTCCTGAATCTTCCTCCAACTTCTTAGTCGGTTTGCCTTTTGCTAAAATACTCACTAATAGTCACTAGAAAAATGGCTAAAAATATCTGGTTTTGCTGGCACAATTTGATTTTTTGATTTTTTTCTCCCTAAACTTTTTTTTTTCCATGCACACACCTGACTGCGACTCACTGAAAATGACACACAATCCACTTTTATGCCGCGACCCAGCAGTTGGGAAGCACTGGTCAACTGTATAACAGTTACCGTAATATTTCCATGTCTGTCCAGAGTGATTGACCACTTTGCAGAAATGAAAACGAGACGTTACAGTTTACTTCTCGGAAAATGATTCCCTGAACAGACACACAACAGTTGTTCGTTTATTCTACTACTGCGGCTTTATTGTTTTGTGTATATTTTATAGTTTTGTGTATCTGAAATAGGATTAGCCACATTGCCATAAATGGAAATTAAATAAGTGCTAAAAAATGTTTTTGCTTGCGGGCTTTGCATGCTCACATGAATTATTTGTGCCCCAGGTGTGCCCCAGTAAAGTATTAGGTCTAGTGACGCCCGTGGTCACGCACCTTTTTATTAACTAGCAGAATATCCGTTTTTTTGCCATTCCGCACTTAAGATGCTCTGTACGTCTCAGCATTTAGATGAAAAATAGGTACTGGTATTTGTTAACCTTCCTCTTGTGTTAGCTTTCTGTTACCATCTCTTATGTTAACGGGTCGGTTTTGACCCATGTCTTAAATCAGCTGTAAAATACACTAAAAACTATTATCTATCATCCAATTTGTTTCTCATCTCTTGGTTACCTCGTTAGGTTTCCTTATCCATGAAAATATTGGTTTTAATATTTTTGGTGTGGGCCATTGGGCCTTTTTTTGTCAGTATACCCCTCGATTTCAATTGAAAAAAATGGTAAAACGAACCTCAAGAGAATCGTATAAATAAAAAAAAGTTGTTGTGTTACCTAACTGTTACTAAGGGGTATTAGAACACATCTCTTAAATAAATTTGTTTTATTTTTTTTTTCATTTTAATAATTTTAACATCGTAACAACTCTATACCGAATTGACCTCAAATGTCTGGACATTTTAGTTTTTAAATGCATAAAAGAACCACATAAATTGTGTTTGTTTTTGTACAGGATAACAAGGTAAAATGAGGATCCACTAAAGCTCACATGATTGGGAGAGGAGCTGGCCGTCAGTGTGTTCAGTTTTGGCTCTACTCAGAGCTTTATAATCTTATTTTTTATAACTGGGTCGAAACCGACCCTAACAACACCAATGTCATAATTTCAACCAGAGCATTTTATAATTTAGTGAAACCAAAAAAACCAAGTTTTATTTTGTTGAAATAGAGGTTCCTGACAATGTCAAAAAGCCTTGATGCATAAAAATAAATTTATGTGGTTCTTTTATGCATTTAAAAACTAAAACGGGTCGGTGCCGACCCTAACACAAGATTAAGGTCAAAGGCAGTACAGTACCTTTGTTAATTAATTAGTACCACAATACTTTATTGGTACTGGTATACCGTACAGCATTAATACAGAAAATGAAGTCCTTTAAAAGGAGCTTGTATCTTTATAAACACAATTCCTAGGGACTGCTGGGAAGTAAAGGGTGGACACTTTGAAGGCCATCAGACTTTATTTCCGCTTTTTTTTTTTCGGATTACATAATTCTGATGGTCTCGCCAAACCATCACCTTCAGTATTTGTTGCGAGTCCTGGAGGACTTTCTTCTTTTCAAATCTCTTACATAGAAAATGTACCTTGGTCCTACTGGCTGACAAATGCAAACACTGCGTCTCCCTTTAAATGCCATTCGGTTTTTTGTATCGAGGTCTAGGTCACAGGGTGTTAGGATGTGTTCTAAAAACGATGGTTCCTGTGAAATACTTCCTGTTGATATGCTCAGGTTTAATTGGCCAAGAAGGCTAGAGATCCGTGGGTGTGTCTGTCAGTTGGCTCGAAAGGTTACGGGCGGATTTTGATGAACCTTTCAAGAAAAAAGGTTAAAACAAACAAGTGATTAGATTTTGGGGGTGATCCGGATTATTTCTAGACGTAGATTTAGACAAACTTTATTGATCCGCAAGGGGAAATTGTTCAATAATTATTCTACTATGTTGCCTTAAATTGTGAGGCTGAACTTCTCCACCTCCACCCGCAGAGACAAAGGGATTGGGGGGCCTGCAAGAAGGGGATTTTAACCTTATTATTTCCCACTACGGGTGGGGTCAGGACCCACTTAAATATTAACACTGATTCAATGATTTTACTCTTTATTTTAATCAGATTCAATATTTATCTATAACCTACTTGCAGTCTACAAACGTTTCAAATCATACAAAAGCATGTGTTGATCACAAATCATATTATCAAAGTTTGGGTCAGGCTGATTAAAGAACTAAATACTGTAGCGTTTCGGAAGGGTTAGTGCTGCAAGGGGTTCTTTGTTCTGTTGTGTTTATGTTCTGTTGTGTTTATGCCCTTGCTTATTTCAGCAAAACAATGCCAAGCCACGTGTTACAACAGCGTGGCTTCGTAGTGAAAGAGTGCAGGTACTTTCTTGGCCCGCCTGCAGTCCAGACATGTCTCCCGTCGAAAATGTGTGGCACATTATGAAGCGTAAAATACGACAGCAGGGATCCCGGACTGTTGAACGACTGAAGCTCTACATAAAACAAGGATGAGAAAGAATTCCACTTTCAAAGCTTCAACAATTAGTTTCCTCAGTTCCCAAACGTTTATTGAGTGTTGTTAAAAGAAAAGGTGATGTAACACAGTGGTGAACATGCCCTTTCCCAACTACTTTGGCACGTGTTGCAGCCATGAAATTCTAAGTTGATTATTATTTGCAAAAAAAATAAAGTTTATGAGTTGTCTTTGGGATGCATTCAATTGAATATGGGTTGAAAAGGATTTGCAAATCATTGTATTCCGTTTATATTTACATTTAACCCGATTCCCCAACTCATATGGAAACGGGGTTTGTATTTATCTGTACAGTATATCTGCACCATTTTGCTATTTTTTTCTGCACTACCATGAGCTAACGCAACTAAATTATGTTCTTACCTGTACTGCAAAGTTCAAATTTGAATGAAAATAAAAGGAAGTCTAAGTCTCTAAGTCTAATTGAGTCTGTTTAGCTAATAGAGGGATAGCTAGTGGGTCCATGAAGATGGCTTACGTTTTGTTTCATCAGCCGTTATACTGCCTTGTTACAGTCACTGTTTGGAAACAATTCAGGTATGTAAATAAACATTTGTAAAATCTTGCTGTGTGAATGCACGAAGATACTTTGTTTTTTATTTCAAAAGTGTGCCTTATTACTGCTTGGAAAAATATTCCTGATCATTAACGGGTGTATTTTGAAATGTAGTTGCATTGCACCAGTAAAAAGTGTTGCCACATTTTTGTGTTTAATTAACTTTTGGGGATGATGAAAGTAGACAAATTACTACAGTTATAAATAAACAATATTAGCCTCATATATTGTTTGGAGAAAATCTGTGGAAGAGAAACGACAAGAGAACTGAACACTGACTGATGAAGCGTTCTTGACGTTCCGATCCCTGAATGACACGGCAGCCTCCGAGCTGTTTAAATCACGCAACTGAATGTAGGCAATGTCAGTTTTATTCCTTGTCACAGCCATCTGTTAATGTCTCCTCTGTGGCTCTTCATCACTGCCCAATTAGTATTCAGGATAAATTGGCCATCTTGTTAAATGTAACCTCTAAATATTATGATTAAACCTGCTGAGCCATTAAAATTCACCGGGTTAGATCCCACAATGAAAATGTTGAACTGCATGTTGGCTTTATGCCTTCAATTGCGGGTGCAGTCGCATTTAAAGTTTGCATTGTGACAAAAAATATGGCAAAAACGGGTTAGGGTTCAACCTTAAAATTTGCTGAATTGTTTGCAATTTGTTTAATTAATAATGGAGAAGTCAGAGTAGAAAGATGGAGGTGGGAAGCTTTTAACCTTTAACCACATAACCACACGATGTTTCCTTGTTTAAAATTCCCGGAGGTGAATCTTTACTATGGATCAGAGCGGTCAAGCAAACATGGATTCCGTCCATTTGTCAACCGGCAGGTTTCAATGAGAAAATTGTGGTAAAAAGTCGCCTCTTACCGAAGATCAGCGGAGCTTGCGCCGTCCATGCAGCTGCCGTGACTAATTCCCTCAAAGACTGGCGTCAACACACCCGTGGACACACCCCTCCAACTATCAGGTACTATTTAACTCACTAAAACACTAGCAACACAATAGGCAGATAAGGGATTTCAATCAATCAATCAATCAATCAATCAATCAATCAATGTTTACTTATATAGCCCTAAATCACTAGTGTCTCAAAGGGCTGCACAAACCACTACGACATCCTCGGTAGGCCCACATAAGTGCAAGGAAAACTCACACCCAGTGGGACGTCGGTGACAATGATGACGATGAGAACCTTGGAGAGGAGGAAAGCAATGGATGTCGAGCGGGTCTAACATGAGACTGTGAAAGTTCAATCCATAGTGGATCCAACACAGTCGCGAGAGTCCAGTCCAAAGCGGATCCAACACAGCAGCGATAGTCCCGTTCACAGCGGAGCCAGCAGGAAACCATCCCAAGCGGAGGCGGATCAGCAGCGCAGAGATGTCCCCAGCCGATACACAGGCGAGCAGTACATGGCCACCGGATCGGACCGGACTCCCTCCACAAAGGAGAGTGGGACATAGAAGAAAAGGAAAAGAAACGGCAGATCAACTGGTCTAAAAAGGAAGTCTATTTAAAGGCTAGAGTATACAAATGAGTTTTAAGGTGAGACTTAAATGCTTCTACTGAGGTAGCATCTCGAACTGTTACCGGGAGGGCATTCCAGAGTACTGGAGCCCGAACGGAAAACGCTCTATAGCCCGCAGACTTTTTTTGGGCTTTGGGAATCACTAATAAGCCGGAGTCCTTTGAACGCAGATTTCTTGCCGGGACATATGGTACAATCCAATCGGCAAGATAGGATGGAGCTAGACCGTGTAGTATTTCCCAGAATTATCCTAGTAAATGTGTCTAAAAACATCTGAATCGCTCCCAATGCAATCGCCTTTTTTTTCTTCTAGTCCTTTGCTATCAATATCCTCAGCTACGAATCTTTCATCCTCACTCAAATTAACGGGGAAATTGTCGTTTTCTCAGTCCGAAAAGCTCTTGATGCTGGAGGCTCCATTATAAACAATGTGAGGATGTGAGGAGTTCTCACACCGGTGACGTCATCGTCTGCTACTTCTAGCAGCGGCTAGGCTTTTTTATTAGCGACCAAGAGTTGCGAACTTTATCGCCGATGTTCTCTACTAAATCCTTTCAGCAAAAATATGGCAATATCGCGAAATGATCAAATATGACATGTAAAATGGACCTGCTAAATAAGAACATCCATCTCATTTCAGTAGGCCTTTAAATAAAAACGCTGCCCTCTTTTTAGTGCATACTTAGGCCTACTACTCTACTGTATTTATAGTATATATAATATATGTATAGGGGGCGGCGTGGTGCAGTTGGGAGAGTGGCCGTGCCAGCAACCTGAGGGTTTCTGGTTCAATCCCCACCTTCTACCAACCTCGTCACGTCCTTGAGCAAGACACTTCACCCTTGCTCCTGATGGGTGCTGGTTAGCACCTTGCATGGCAGCTCCCTCCATCAGTGTGTGAATGTGTGTGTGAATGGGTGAATGTGGAAATAGTGAGTACTTTAAAGGTAGAAAAGCATTATACAAGTATAACCCATTTACCACGTACCATTAGACGTGTTAACAATGGTCTTTTCTCGAAGATGTCAATAAATACTGAAACACTGCCCTACTATTAACAAGTTTATTAATATTGTTAATTTTAGACACACACACTCAAGTGAATACAACGCATACTTGGTCAACAGCCATTCATGTCACACTGAGGGTGGCCTTATAAACAACTTGAACACCTTCACAAACATGCGCTACACTGTGAACCCACACCAAACGAGAATGACAAACAAAATTCAGGAGAACATCTGCACCGCGTGGCGCGGTTGGAAGAGTGGCCGTGCCAGCAAACTGAGGTTTCCTGGTTCAATCCCCACCTTCTACCAACCTCGCCACGTCCGTTGAGTCTTTGAGCAAGACACTTCACCCTTGCTCCTGATGGGTGCTGGTTAGCACCTTGCATGGCAGCTCCCTCCATCAGTGTGTGAATGTGTGTGTGAATGGGTGAATGTGGAAATAGTGAGTACTTTAAAGGTAGAAAAGCATTATACAAGTATAACCCATTTACCACTTACCATTAGACGTGTTAACAATGGTATTTTCTCAAAGTTGTCAAGAAATACTGAAACACTGCCCTACTATTAACAAGTTTATCGATATTGTTAATTTTAGACACACACACTCAAGTGAATACAAGCATACTTGGTCAACAGCCATTCATGTCACACTGAGGGTGGCCTTATAAACAACTTGAACACCTTCACAAACCCACACCAAACGAGAATGACAAACAAAATTCAGGAGAACATCTGCACCGCGTGGCGCGGTTGGAAGAGTGGTCGTGCCAGCAACCTGTGGGTTCCTGGTTCAATATACAACTTTCTACCAACCTCGTCACGTCCGTTTTGTCCATGAGCAAGACACTTCACCCTTGCTCCCGATGGGTGCTGGTTAGCACCTTGCATGGCAGCTCCCTCCATCAGTGTGTGAATGTGTGTGTGAATGGGTGAATGTGGAAATAGTGAGTACTTTAAAGGTAGAAAAGCATTACACAAGTATAACCCATTTACCACTTACCATTAGACGTGTTAACAATGGTCTTTTCTCGAAGATGTCAATAAATACTGAAACACTGCCCTACTATTAACAAGTTTATCGATATTGTTAATTTTAGACACACACACTCAAGTGAATACATGGCATACTTGGTCAACAGCCATTCATGTCACACTGGGGGTGGCCTTATAAACAACTTGAACACCTTCACAAACATGTGCTACACTGTGAACCCACACCAAACGAGAATGACAAACAGAATTCGGGAGAACATCCGTACCGCGTGGCGCGGTTGGAAGAGTGGCCGTGCCAGCAACCTGTGGGTTCCTGGTTCAATATACAACTTTCTACCAACCTCGTCACGTCCGTTGTGTCCATGAGCAAGACACTTCACCCTTGCTCCTGATGGGGGCTGGTTAGCGTCTTGCATGGCAGCTCCCTCCATCAGTGTGTGAATGTGTGTGTGAATGGGTGAATGTGGAAATAGTGAGTACTTTAAAGGTAGAAAAGCATTATACAAGTATAACCCATTTACCACTTACCATTAGACGTGTTAACAATGGTATTTTCTCAAAGTTGTCAAGAAATACTGAAACACTGCCCTACTATTAACAAGTTTATCGATATTGTTAATTTTAGACACACACACTCAAGTGAATACAAGCATACTTGGTCAACAGCCATTCATGTCACACTGAGGGTGGCCTTATAAACAACTTGAACACCTTCACAAACCCACACCAAACGAGAATGACAAACAAAATTCAGGAGAACATCTGCACCGCGTGGCGCGGTTGGAAGAGTGGTCGTGCCAGCAACCTGTGGGTTCCTGGTTCAATATACAACTTTCTACCAACCTCGTCACGTCCGTTGTGTCCATGAGCAAGACACTTCACCCTTGCTCCTGATGGGGGCTGGTTAGCGTCTTGCATGGCAGCTCCCTCCATCAGTGTGTGAATGTGTGTGTGAATGGGTGAATGTGGAAATAGTGAGTACTTTAAAGGTAGAAAAGCATTATACAAGTATAACCCATTTACCACTTACCATTAGACGTGTTAACAATGGTATTTTCTCAAAGTTGTCAAGAAATACTGAAACACTGCCCTACTATTAACAAGTTTATCGATATTGTTAATTTTAGACACACACACTCAAGTGAATACAAGGCATACTTGGTCAACAGCCATTCACGTCACACTGAGGGTGGCCTTATAAACAACTTGAACACCTTCACAAACCCACACCAAACGAGAATGACAAACAAAATTCAGGAGAACATCTGCACCGCGTGGCGCGGTTGGAAGAGTGGCCGTGCCAGCAACCTGTGGGTTCCTGGTTCAATATACAACTTTCTACCAACCTCGTCACGTCCGTTGTGTCCATGAGCAAGACACTTCACCCTTGCTCCTGATGGGTGCTGGTTAGCGCCTTGCATGGCAGCTCCCTCCATCAGTGTGTGAATGTGTGTGTGAATGGGTGAATGTGGAAATAACGAGTACCTTGAAGGTAGAAAAGTACAAGTATAACCCATTTACAAAGTATCATTTACCATTTGTATTTCAGTGTTGGTCGTTATGGTGGTACTTGGAGTTTTCTGAGGTTTCTTTATTTTGTATTTTTATTTTTTATTATTCCATCCTAAATGATGATTATAAATGAAGTTAAGACCTAAAATGAATGAAGTGGAATATGTCCCACCTCTGTCTGCTTTGCGTGCTCACAGAGTGAATCAAGGTACTTGGTTTTCCGTGCATGTCAGTAATTCCGATCCAACCCCTGAAGGTCAGATTTACGAGAATGCCAGCGAGTTAAATCAGGTCAATGGGTTTAATCTAATTTAATCCACTCTAATCTCAGAGTAACAGTAGCAAAAGATTACATTTGTGATTAAATGTAATTGCGATGTTCAAATCCTGATTTGGCTGCAAGTCAGGGAACGCAGATTAGGTAATAATGAGTGACAATCTTTTTTTTGTTTCTTCTCACACCCACTCTGATTTTAAACCGACTTCTTAAAGTGAAGTTTTAATTTAAACATGTTATACATGTAATTGCCCCAGATGTTTCTCTTCGCATTTTGCTACACACGCCAAGTCGGATTATCTCCTCGGGAGAATCCTATCAAAATGAAATTGAAGTAATCCAGAGACAGAAAATAGCTCTCACCACTAATCTGACCAAAGTGTATCAACAAACTAAAATATTGAGACCATTAAACTACATCATATGCTATAACAATGAGTTGATTTTACGCTAATAGCTATGGTAATGCCCGAAAAGGTTAGCTTCCAAAAAAAGATTGACCATTCCTCAATAGAGGTCAATGGCATTTATTAGCTAAAAATAAAATTAGAACAAATCATAAAATCTTTGTCATTGTCCAAATACATCAAAATCTAACTAGAAACTCTGTTTCCATATGAGTTGATATTGTGTTAGATGTAAACATAAACAAAATACAATGATTTGCAAATTGTTTTCAACCCATATTCAGTTGAATATGCTACAAAAACAACATATTTGTTGTTCAAACTGATAAACATTTTTTTTTGGGGGGCAAATAATCATTAACTTTAGAATTTGATGCCAGCAACACGTGACAAAAAAGTTGGGAAAGGTGGCAATAAAGACTGATAAAGTTGAGAAATTCTCATCAAACACTTATATGGAACATCCCACAGGTCCATCCATCCATTTTCTACCGCTTATTCCCTTTCGGGGTCGCGGGGGGCGCTGGCGCCTATCTCAGCTACAATCGGGCGGAAGGCAGGGTACACCCTGGACAAGTCGCCACCTCATCGCAGGGCCAACACAGATAGACAGACAACATGCAGGCTAATTGGGAACAGGTGGGTGCCATGATTGGGTATAAAAGTAGCTTCAGTTACTCACAAACAAGGATTGGGAAACGCTCACCACTTTGTGAACAAATCCATGAGGAAATCGTCAAACAGTTTAAGAACATTTCTCAACGGGCTATTGCAAGAAATATAGGAATCACACCATCTACGGTTTGATTGATTGATTGATACTTTTATTAGTAGATTGCACAGTACAGTACATATTCCGTACAATTGACCACTAAATGGTAACACCCCAATACGTTTTTCAACTTGTTTAAGTCGGGGTCCACGTTAATCCGTGATACCATCAAAAAGTTCAGAGAATCTGGAGGAATCACTGCACGTAAGCGATGATATAACGGACCTTCGTTCCCTCAGGCGGCACTGCGTCAAAAAGCGACATCAGTGTGTAAAGGATATCACCACATGGGCTCAGGAACACTTCGTAAAACCACTGTCAGTAACAACATTTTGTCGCTACATCAGTTAAAACTATGCAAAGCCAAAGCCATTCATCAACGACACCCGGAAATGCCGGCGGCTTCTCGGGGCCCGAGCTCAGCTAAGATGGACTGATGCAAAGTGGAAAAGTGTTCTTTGGTCTGACGAGTCCACATTTCAAATTGTTTTTTGTAAATGGTGAACGTCGTGTCCTCCGGACCGAAGAGGAAAAGAACCATCAGGACTGTTTTAGGTACAAAGTTGAAAAGCCAGCATCTATATGATGTTATGGGGGTGCATTAGTACCAAAGGCGGTACAGCATAAAAAACCGACATCAGTGTGTAAAGGATATTACCACATAAAAACCACTGTCAGTAACTACAGTTGGTCGCTACATCTGTAAGTGCAAGTTAAAACTCTACTATGCAAAGCCAAACCCATTTATCAACAACACCAAGGAACGCCGCTGGCTTCGCTGGGCCCAAAATCATATAAGATGGACTGATGCAAAGTAGAAAAGTTTTTTGTGGTCTGACAAGTCCACATTTCAAATCATATTTGGAAACTGTGGACGTGGTGTCCTCCGGAACAAAGAGGAAAAAAACCATCCGGATTGTTTTAGGCACAAAGTTCAAAGGCCAGCATCTGTGATGGTATGGAGGTGTATTAGTGCCCAAGGCATGGGTAACTTACACATCTGTGAAGGCACCATTAATGCTGAATGGTCCATACAGGTTTTGGAGCAACATATGTTGCCATCCAAGCAACGTTATCATGGACGCCCCTGCTTATTTCAGCAAGACAATGCCAAGTCACTTCTTACAACAGCATGGCTTCATAGTATAAGACTGCAGGTACTAGATTGGCTTGCCTGTAGTCCAGACCTGTCTCCCATCGAAAATATGTGACGCATTATAAAGCCTAAAATACAACAACGGAGACCACGGAATGTTGAACAACTTAAGCTGTAGATAAAACAAGAATGGGAAAGAATCCCACCTTAAAAGTTTCAAAAATGTGTGTCCTTAGTTCCCAAAGGTTGTTAAAAGAAAAGGTGATGTAACACAGTGGTGAACATGCCCTTTCCCAACTACTTTGGCATGTGTTGCAGCCATAAAATTCAGCCATAAAAAGTTAATTATTATTTGCAAAAAATAAAAATAAAGTTTATGAGTTTGAACATCAAATATCTTGTCTTTGTAGTGCATTGAATTGAATATGGGTTGAAAAGGATTTGCAAATCATTGTATTCCGTATTTCTCGACTCATATGGAAACGAGGTTTGTAAAAAAAAAATGCCACTCATTTCTTGTTTTTCAGTATATTTTAATGGAATAAAAATATTTTGGATAAATAGTTGGGAAGGAGTAGGACAAACCAGCAGTAACATTTATAATTTTTAACCAACTTTTGGGGTAAAGGAGCACCAAATTGCACAACCCAATAGTCGGGTTTGGAATAACCCAACGTTGTAGTGAGCATCACTCAGCTGTTGTGTTGAATAATTTCAACACAATATTTGGGGTATGAATCAACCAATATCGAGCTAGCATAACTCAACTTTTGAGTCCAATAATTCACCCTCAAAGTTGGGTTGAAAAAAATTAACGCCAAATGTTGAATTAAAATGACTCAAATAAGGGGTTTGTCCTTTTCTGAACAAGCAGTTTGGTTAAAATTGGGTTATTGTTTTTAACCCAACATTTTTTAGCGTGTGTTTCTGGGGTGTATGGGGAAGTCACACAAGAGCACAGGCAATATGTTTCCTGTGTTTTAAAGAACTCAACTGGCTGAAGGCTCGGAAACAACTGTGTTTACATGCTTCCTTATTGTTGTCCTACTTCAGGGGTCGGGAACATTTTTGGCTGAGAGAGCCAAGAATCCGAATATTTTAAAATGTATTTCCGTAAGAGCCATATAACTTTTTTTTCAACACTGAACACACCTAAACGCGTGCATTTTTAGGTAAGACCAACATTACTAAAGTATTATAGGTCTCTTATTCTTTGTAATAACGTTGATATTCTGAAGCTAACTGTGGAGGGGGCGTGGCCTGTGGGCCTGCAGCGAAGCGGGGTGTGCCAGGAACGGCCTCGAAATCAGCGACAGGTGCGTAGACAACCCACCTAGGCCTTGTTATCTAATCACCTGTCGCTCTGTTATAAGCAGCAGCCAGGAGGAGAGACAGGGTTGGAGCTGGAGCCAGAGTGCGAGCGAGAACGAAAGAGAAAAAGACAATTGCTGGAAAGCAACTGAGAGACTTATTGAAAAATAAAAAAAATATCGTAAATCCTGAAACAGGCTTTCATGTCGGTGCTTGGTGGTCTGAAGAACCCCCAGGAGGGCAAGCCCTAAAAAAAATAATAATAAATAAAGTGCGGTAGAAAAAGGATGGATGGATTCAAATGCATGAGCATGTTTGATATTTTGAACGTTATTTTTAACACTTTGATTACAAGTGGAATTAGTCATTACTTATTGTGTTAAGCAGTGTTAGCTCAGATTTATCCGAGAGCCAGATGCAGTCATCAAAAGAGCCACATCTGGCTCTAGAGCCATAGGTTCCCTACCCCTGTCCTACTTGGACTCTGTGGTGATAGAACTTCAAAGAGTTCCCGCTGGATGTCTTTTCAGAGGAGGCTTGAGTTGCTCTTCACACTCAGAAAAGTTTAGCAAAACCTCAGAAAACCTTATATACAGAATAACAAAGAGGTATGCGGTAGCTATGAGGAATTTTAAAGCGATTCCTTGAATACCAAATGAATCGCTCGTATTCCGTTTATAATTTCCATTGCACCCCACTCAGGTTTTCTCTTTATGCATCACAAATCCTCTTCCCTCCTCACGCAAGTCAGTAAATGCAGCATTTGAATTACTTCAAACTGGCATTCTTTTTATTTATGTCACTTGGTTACCGGGAGGGTTGCCAAGATATGCATTTGGAGTGTCCTTTTGTCATAAACCAATGGTTTATGAGTACTACTAATTAATGTATTTATTGGCGGCCTGTGCGTTTCCCACCTAGGCTTTCAGAGATGTCACTTCTTCAATGACGACCTCTCAAAATACCGTAATTTATGTCCTCTCATGACATCGCTGGAGAAATACCAAACATAAAAACATTCACGCACTTGCCAACCCTCCTCGGATTTTCCGGGAGACTCCCGAAATTCAGCGCCTCTCCCGAAAACCTCCCAGGACAAATTTTCTCCCGAAAATCTCCTAAAATTCAGGCGGAGCTGGAGGCCACGCCCCCTCCAGCTCCATGCGGACCTGAGTGAGGACAGCCTGTTTTCACGTCCGCTTTCCCACAATATAATCAGCATGTTTGCCCATTGACGTTATCACTGTAGAATGATCGAGGGCGAGTTCTTGGTTTCTTCAATCAATCAATGTTTATTTATATAGCCCCAAATCACAAATGTCTCAAAGGACTGCACAAATCATTACGACTACAACATCCTCGGAAGAACCCACAAAAGGGCAAGGAAAACTCACACCCAGTGGGCAGGGAGAATTCACATCCAGTGGGACGCCAGTGACAATGCTGACTATGAGAAACCTTGGAGAGGACCTCAGATGTGGGCAACCCCCCCCCCCCCCCCTCTAGGGGACCGAAAGCAATGGATGTCGAACGGGTCCAACATGATACTGTGAAAGTTCAATCCATAGTGGCTCCAACACAGCCGCGAGAGTTCAGTTCAAGCGGATCCAAGTGGGTTTATTGTTAGGCAGTTTCATTAACGTCCTCCCAGCGCGGTAACAACACACAACAACAGCAGTCACGTTTTCGTCTACCGTAAAGCAGTTCGTCTGCCGTAAATAGCAATGTTGTGACACTCTTGAACAGGACACAACTGCCATCTACTAAACATGCACATGGTTCGAAAAATAGTGACAGAGAATAGAACAAGGATGGACAATTCAACCTTTAACTCAACAATGAGTAGATGAGTGTTATGTGTGTATATGTGTAAACAAATGAACACTGAAATTCAAATATGTTTTTTATATATATATATATAGTCAAATATTTCTTACATATATATATATATATATATATATATATTTATATGTATATATATATATATATATATATATATATAATTGTCACGATCCGTGACTCGGATCGTTAATGGTTTTGCCCTTTTTATGTCTTTGTTCATGTTTTGTTTCTGGACTCTGCCGATCCTTGTTTGAGCACTTCCTTGTTTGTGTTAGTCACCAAGGCAACGTATTGTGTTCCTCCTCACGGGCTCCTGTCACACACCTGTTTCTAATAATTATTTGTGTATTCAAGCCCACCTGATTCCTTAGTTTGTCCTCGGTCCATTACTTGCTTTTCGCAACACGTCACGTTTTGTATCCTTGTGCCCTCGATTATTTTGTGCTAAGTTACAACTTAGCTTCACGTGCGTGTGGCACGTCGTTTAATGTTTTCTGTTTCCTGCTA
The DNA here is from genome assembly GCF_033978795.1 of Nerophis ophidion. NCBI lineage: Eukaryota > Metazoa > Chordata > Actinopteri > Syngnathiformes > Syngnathidae > Nerophis > Nerophis ophidion. The sequence continues at coordinate 7,203,843 of NC_084635.1, forward strand.
CGTTTTTAGCATTAGCTTTCCGTGCACTGGCACGCGCTTTGTTTTTCCCCTTTTTTGCACCAGTGTTCTTTTGTTTTATTATATTAAAACTTATTCTTACCTGCAATCCTGCTGACTGGTAGTGTGTGCATCCACGAAGTGGCAACTCCGCGCAACAAGTGCGCCGAACGCGTGATAATAATACTTGACTTGGTGAATTGTAGCTGTAAATATACTCCTCCCCTCTTAACCACGCACCCCCCCCCCCCCCCCGACCACGCCCCCACCACACCCCACCTCCCGAAATCAGAGGTCTCAAGGTTGGCAAGTATACTGCCATCTACTAAACATGCATATGGTTCGAAAAATAGTGACAGAGAATAGAACAAGGATGGACGATTCAACCCTTAACTCAACAATGAGTAGATGAGTGTTATGTATGTGTATATGTGTAAATAAATGAACACTGAAAGTCAAGTATGTATTTTATATATATATATATATATAGCTAGAATTCACTGAAAGTCAAGTATTTCTTATATATATATATATATATATATATATACATATATGTATATATATATATATATACATATATATATATATATATATATATATATATATATAATATATATATATATATATATATATATATATATATATATCTTAAATACTTGACTTGGTGAATTGTAGCTGTAAATATACTCCTCCCCTCTTAACCACGCCCCCAACCATGCCCCCCCCCCACACCCTACCTCCCGAAATCGGAGGTCTCAAGGTTGGCAAGTATGCCAACAGTGTACAGAACATGTTATTTTCTGGCGCATTCAAAAATCAATAAACTCGCATCAGAATTTAAAAGATATCTTAAGTGGCAAAAAAACACATTAAACGTCGAAAAAATGTAAGAAATAAAATATTTGAATTCCCAATTCGTAGCAACTATTTAACGCCGTGTAAGCCGGTAGTACCGCTCGTAGTCGGTTGTTTCGAGTGGAAGTGGCGGGCATTTCCCCATTTAAACGCCGACCTCATCTCACAAGATGTGGTTTCTCTTAAATAACATTTTATTTTTCCCTAAAGTAGAGTTTGGTGAATGCGTACATGAAACTGGTGGGGTTCGGTACCTACAACAAGGTTAAGAACCACTGTTTTAGATCTTTAGGGAAAGTAAATTCAAACATACTTGTATCTTTGATTATGATCACTATTTCTGGCCCATCATTGTATTACAACATGAATCCATTGTGGAGACTATGACACTCTGCCAATCGTTGTACACCATCCATCCATTTTCTAACGTTTGTCCCTTTCGGGATCGCGAGGGGTGCCGGAGACTATGTAAATTCTGAGCAAACATCCATTATAATCACACACAGGCTGTTTCACCTTACTCTTTATAAGGATTTTCAAAGTTAGAGAAAAGTGGGAGACGGGCCAACAGTCCCAACTGGCAGAGAGGCAGCATATTTATCAAACGATACAAGCAGTGCCAAACATCTGCAAACACGTTGCCAACTACCGCTAACAAGTACCCGGACAGCTTTATGAGACTGTGGTCTGCCAGACTAATGTAGGACGTGTGATTTCACTCATGGATGCAACTTCAATGCACTATTTCTTTTTGATTCGATTATGAAAGTCTGATCATCACAGAGTGTCTGTTTTTAAATTGGAGCTTTTATCCAATCAGAGTTCAGTTCAAAGTAAGAAGTAGGGCTGTCTTCGACTACGGATTTTCAAAGTCACATCTAATTTGTTAGATTTTGTCAATAGCTGTTGAACAGTTGAATATAACGTAGGGCTATCCAACTACACAATGAAGAGGACCGCAGTTTCAAGAGCCAAAGGTAGGGGTGGGCAATATCGCAAATTTGGGTATCGATACCAGTATCGCTGATACCGATACCGGAAGTGTCGTCATCTGATAGAGGGGGGACTTCGGGGTATCGATACTTTTGAAAAACAAATCTGTACTTTTGCCTTTATAAATTGATTATGATAATAACACAACGCAGGACAACAATATAAGTCAAAAAATAAAATGTTTATTACAAAAGTAATATCATTAGCAATAAAGTAATGCAAATAAGGTGCATCCTGTTCGCCCTTTATCTCCTCCCTCTTGGAGATATTTTTAAGAAACATGGAGTGTTTTATCACTTTTATGCAGATGACTGCCAAATTTATATGCCGATTTCAAAAAGCCACGGCCCCCTGACACCCCTTCTTAACTGTTTATGGCTTGGTTAGCCCAGAATTTTTTAATAATGAATGAGGGAAAAACGGAAATTTTAGTTTTTGGTCCGGCCCTCACTGACTTGGGACCATTGCAAAATGATGTGCGTCCCAAAGTCACCAGCCTGGGCGTCACTATAGACAGCCATTTTAAACTAGACAAACAAGTCAATGGCGTTTTAAAATCGTGTTTTTACCACCTTCGTCTTTTAGTAAAGGTTAAACCGTGTTTATCTTTTAACCTTTTTGAACAAGTTGTGCATGCTTTTATTTCAAGTGGCCTGGACTACTGCAAGGCACTTTATGCTGGCATTAGCCAAAAAGCTCTCTCCTAGTTGCAGTTAGTCCAGAACGCGGCAGCACGACTTTTAACAGGGGTCAGGAAACGCCAGCATATAACCCCAATTCTTCAGAGTTTGCACTGGCTCCCTGTTCATTTTAGAATTGATTTTAAAACATTGCTGTTTGATTTGAAATCTTTACATGGACTGGGACCTCAGTATATCTCGGACCTCATCCAAATTTACATTCCTGCGCGCGATCTGAGGTCCGAGAGCCAGTTCCAGCTCGTGGTGCCCAAGACCAGACTTAAGACCAGGTCTGTGGTCGGCCCTAAGCTCTGGAACACTCTGCCCCTCCATGTTCAAACTGCTTCCACAGTGGAGTGTTTTAAGTCTCGTTTTAAGACACACTTTTATTCTTTGGCTTTTAAACACTATGTGAGTTGTGTGGTCCTCTGTGTTTTTTATACACTTTGATTTTTATTTTACTGTTTTAATTGATTTTACCCTTTAACATAGTTTTTAATCATATTTGTTTTTATATTGTTTTTATTGGTTTTATATTTATTTATTTTTTTGTTTTTATTCAGTCATTGGTGGAGCATAATATATAGATATCTTTTTTATTTTATTTTATTTTTTTTACAATTTTTTTTAACATGGCTGTGAAGTACTTTGGAAACTTTATTGTTGTTTAAATGTGCTAAATAAATAAAGTGGATTGGATTGGATTGAGCCTGGCTTGTCGCCTCAAAACACACAAACACTTAAGGTAAATAACAAAACTCTAGTTATTGAACAAAGTTGTAAAAATGAACACAAAACAAAAGAACTGAGAAATTCAAATAAAAAAGTAATTATATCAATTACAATAAAGTAAGTAGTGCAAATAAGGTGAAAACAAATACTGAACTTGGCTAGTCGCCTCACAACACACAAGAACTTAAGTAAAAGAGAAAACTCTAGTTATTAAACAGTTGTAAAAATGAACACAAAACAAAATAATTGAGATAACTCCAATAAAAAAGTAATAATATCAATTACAATAAAGTAAATAGTGCAAATAAGGTGAAAAAAAATACTGGACTTGGCTAGTCGCCTCACAACACACAAGAACTTAATTAAAGATAAAATAAAAATAAAATAAATACTATTAACATGACACACACACACACACACACACACACACACGCGTGCGTTTCCAGTGCGACTTAATGTCTTGGTTGTAAACTGTAAAGTATTTTATTGCACTAAAATAACGATAAGAACGAACAGAACATTCAAAAACTGTCATACAAATAAGATGAGAAAAATAGTCATACACATTTATAAAACGTTATATCAACATAAATGCAAAAATAAATCTTAAATAAATCCTAAAGAAATGCAAAAACAAAAATAAATACACTTTTGTTGACTGCATCTGGCTCTCAGATAAATCTTAGCTGACGTTGCTTACCAGGATAAGTATTTGAGAATTCCGCTGGTAATCAGTGTTAAAAATATTCTTCAAAATATAAAACATTCTCATGCGTTTTAATCCATCTATCCGTTTCTAACGCACCTGTTCAAGAAGTCGCATTAATGGTCAAAAGTATAGCTAACTTCCGAATAACAATGTCACGAAAAAGAATAAGAGATGCACACATTTAGTTGTTGTAATCTGGGAAAGTCCAAATGAACGAGAAGGCGTAGAATTGTACGAGTGTACAGGTCTACAGGTTTCTCTCCTTATTGAGCTAAATTGATTCCTGTCTCTGTTTAATTCCTTGCTTCTTGTCTGTTTAATAAATGTCATCAGTGTTTGAAGCTGACAGTTGTATTCGGTGTTAATAATGTTATATGGCTCTTTCGGAAATACATTTTAAAATATTTGGCTTTCATGGCTCTCTCAGCCAAAAAGGTTCCCGACCCCTCCACTATGTCAATAATACTTAAATATACTAACAAAAATACCTTAAAAATAAATTAAATTAGGAGCCCGAAACCCACAATAAAAAAGTGCACTGTTATTAAAACAGTCATATGGAAATATATAATTAAGTGTGTAAGTCAAAAAAGAAGATAGCTTAAATAAGTATACAAAAAATATATAAAAAGAAAAAAACAAACAAACAAACACACACACACATACATCATTATAACGCAGGGGTAGGGAACCTATGGCTCTAGAGCCAGATGTGGCTTCTTTGATGACTGCATCTGGCTCTCGGATAAATCTGAGCTGACATTGCTTAACACGGTAAGTAATGAATAATTCCACTTGTAATCACAGTTTTAAAAATAACGTTCAAAATACAAAACATTCTCATGCTTTTTTATGTTCAAGAACTTGCATTAATGGTAAGAAGTAATTTATTTATTATTGGTTAGTGTGGGGCTTGCCCTCCTGGGGGGTTCTTCAGACCACCAAGAGCCTGTTTTAGGGTTACAATATTATTTTATTTTATTTTTCTCTCAGTTGCTTTCCAGCAATTGTCTTTTTCTCTTTCATCCTCACTCGCGCTCTGGCTCCGGCCCCAACCCTGTCTCTCCTCCTGGCTACTGCTTATAACAGAGCGAACGGTGATTAAATAAAAGGGCCCAGGTGGGCCTTCTACGCACCTGTCGCTGATTTCGAGGCCGGTCCTGGCAACATCCTGCTTTGCTGCAGGCCGGCGGGCCACGCCCCCTCCACAGTTAGCTTCATCCATCCATCCATTTTCTACCGCTTATTCCCTTTTGGGGTCGCGGGGGGCTCTGGCGCCTATCTCAGCTACAATCGGGCGGAAGGCGGAGTACACCCTGGACAAGTCGCCACCTCATCGCAGGGCCAACACAGATAGACGGACAACATTCACACTCACATTCACACACTAGGGCCAATTTAGTGTTGCTAATCAACCTATCCCCAGGTGCATGTTTTTGGAAGTGGGAGGAAGCCGGAGTACCCGGAGGGAACCCACGCATTCACGGGGAGAACATGCAAACTCCACACAGAAAGATCCCGAGCCTGGGTTTGAACCCAGGACTGCAGGACCTTCGTATTGTGAGGCAGACGCACTAACCCCTCTGCCACCGTGAAGCCGATTTTGCATGTCACTAAAGTTATATAAGCCTTGCTTGTTCAATATTTAATGCAAAACTTGTTTGGGTCCCTATTAAAAGGTTAATTTGTTCAACCTCGGCCCGCGGCTTTGTTCCGTTTAAAATTTTGGCCCACTCTGTGTTTGAGTTTGACACCCCTGCAATAGAGCCTTGCTACATTATTTAGTGTTTTCTCCCTTCCCTAAAATGGCCTTAAAACTCCATCCCCTACCTAGACTGTACAATGTATCCCTTACTGCCTGCATTTCCTGCACTCCATCACCACATGATGCACATTTTCAACAACCCCACATAACTCACATTTATCTGTTGCCGCTTTGCTAATAAGCGTAATGTTGCCTCCAGTCCAATGTGTCCTAACCTCTATATCCTTCCCCTTTAACAGATTGTTGGACGTTGAATAAGTGTCTGCCTTTCCTGTCACGGCCGGTTCCACCTTTTTTGTTGGTGTGTCCTGTGTTTCATGTTGGTTCCTGTCCTGGGCTTTTATTTTGGTGGAACTTCCTGTTGTGTTGGTGTTTTTTCGTGACCCCTTAACACATCTTGCGCAGAGCATCTTCCATCCATCCATTTTCTACCGCTTATTCCCTTTCGGGGTCGCGGGGGGTGCTGGTGCCTATCTCAGCTACAATCGGGCAGAAGGCAGTGTACACCCTGGACAAGTCGCCACCTCATCGCAGGGCCAACACAGATAGACAGACAACATTCACACACTAGGGCCAATTTAGTGTTGCCAATCAACCTATCCCCAGGTGCATGTCTTTGGAAGTGGGAGGAAGCCGGAGTACCCGGAAGGAACCCACGCATTCACGGGGAGAACATGCAAACTCCACACAGAAAGATCCCGAGCCTGGATTTGAACCCAGGACTGCAGGAACTTTGTATTGTGAGGCAGACGCACTAACCCCTCTGCCACCGTGAAGCCGGCCCAGAGCATCTCCCAATACATTTTTTTCGGTTTGCAGTCCGTTCTATTTAAGTTGAGTGTTGTCACACTTGTTTTGGTTTTTTTTTTTTGTCTTATGGTTTTAATTTGAAAAGTAACTCTCCTCTCGTTTCAGGTCACTTGCCCTTCCTTTTGTGTCATCAGTCTGAGTCATGCCTGTTATCTGATTGTTTCCAGCTGTTCCCTATTACCTTCATGTGTTTTATAAGCTCACTCCTTCCTTTGTTCTGTGCCGGATTGTCTCGTTTATTCGTGCTCTCTAGCGTCCATGTCTTTGTCCATGCCTTGCCTTGTTTTGTGCTTATGTCCCTTGATCCGAACCCCTTTATGAATATTTTGAGTTTTCCTTTCTTCCTCCTCAGCAGAGTGATTTTGATTATTTAGTTATTCAGCCGCAGTGGTAAGTTTCAGTTAAAATTTTTTCATTCATTCCTCAACTTTTTGAGTGACTATTTTTGTTAAATACTTTATTAGATTAGGTAGTGTAGAAATTTTCATGGATGTTGTTTTGGTCCTCCTGTAGGAGCGTTTTTTTAAAATACTGTTTATAGCATATATGGCGTCAATTATAGTTCGTCTTTACTTCAATCAATCAATCAATCAATGTTTATTTATATAGCCCCAAATCACAAATGTCTCAAAGGACTGCACAAATCATTACGACTACAACATCCTCGGAAGAACCCACAAAAGGGCAAGGAAAACTCAGACACAGTGGGCAGGGAGAATTCACATCCAGTGGGACGCCAGTGACAATGCTGACTATGAGAAACCTTGGAGAGGACCTCAGATGTGGGCAAACCCCCCCCTTAGGGGACCGAAAGCCATGGATGTCGAGGGGGTCTAACATGATACTGTGAAAGTTCAATCCATAGTGGCTCCAACACAGCCGCGAGAGTTCAGTTCAAGCGGATCCAAGACAGCAGCGAGAGTCCCGTCCACAGGAGACCATCTCAAGCGGAGGCGGATCAGCAGCGTAGAGATGTATCCAACCGATACACAGGCGAGCGGTCCATCCTGGGTCTCGACGAGCGGTCCATCCTGGGTCTCGACTCTGGACAGCCAGTACTTCATCCATGGTCATCGGACCGGACCCCCTCCACAATGGAGGGGGGGACATAGGAGAAAGAAAAGAAGCGGCAGATCAACTGGTCTAAAAAGGAGGTCTATTTAAAGGCTAGAGTATACAGATGAGTTTTAAGGTGAGACTTAAATGCTTCTACTGAGGTAGCATCTCGAACTGTTACCGGAAGGGCATTCCAGAGTACTGGAACCCGAACGGAAAACGCTCCATAGCCCGCAGACTTTTTTTGGGCTCTAGGAATCACTAATAAGCCGGAGTCTTTTGAACGCAGATTTCTTGCCGGGACATATGGTACAATACAATCGGCAAGATAGGCTGGAGCTAGACCGTGTAGTATTTTATACGTAAGTAGTAAAACCTTAAAGTCACATCTTAAGTGCACAGGAAGCCAGTGCAGGTGAGCCAGTACAGGTGTAATGTGATCAAACTTTCTTGTTCTTGTCAAAAGTCTAGCAGCCGCATTTTGTACCAACTGTAATCTTTTAATGCTAGACATGGGGAGACCCGAAAATAATACGTTACAGTAATCGAGACGAGACGTAACAAACGCATGGATAATGATCTCAGCGTCTTTAGTGGACAAAATGGAGCGAATTTTAGCGATATTACGGAGATGAAAGAAGGCCGTTTTAGTAACGCTTTTAATGTGTGCCTCAAAGGAGAGAGTTGGGTCGAAGATAATACCCAGATTTTTTACAGAGTCACCTTGTTTTATTATTTGGTTGTCAAATGTTAAAGTTGTATTACTTTTGTGTTTTCCTCCGTTCGGAGTGATTTTCGGTTGTTCCTTCTTTTTCCGGAACCTTTTCGCCGAGTAGTTTATTTTTGTGATTATAGATATGTTATTTCTTGACTTTGGAGGTAAAAGGAAATTGTCAAAATAAAAGCCTGTCTAAAGTCCCAACTCTGCATCTGAGTCCAATCCTTTTATCAAAGCGTGACAAGTATGAGCCACCATTCCTGGTCGGGACTTTGTTTGGAATGAATATTCATTCATGTGGACGCGTTTTCCTCTTACCGTGAGTTTTGCTGTATTCCAGCATTCCGTTTTGTACCTGTGAGTTTTAGTTTTGCTTTTGAATAGCCTTCCTTATGCTCATCCTTGTTTGTTTTGAAGCTACATTAAATACTTCTACCCGCACATTGCCTCTTCAATCTTCTGCATCTTGGGAAGACGCCACAGATCGCCATTATGTGACGCAAGTATCCCATTTTACTCCCTGTATCCCTCAGTTTTTGCCAGGATTCCCTAGTTGCTGCGTTAATCGGTGATTTTGCCTTCTCTCTTCCAACTAGGATTTTAATTAACTTTTTGTCCGCAATTTTGAATACTCCCTTAGCTATACCATCCGCTCTTTTGTTGCCCCATATTCTAATGTGCATCGAGATCCAACAGAATTCTACCCTAAGACCAGTCCTCTGAATTCTAAAAAGTAATTAATGGACTTCTAACGACCAATTGTTTTCACAAGTGTGATTGGGACACAAGTAGGGGATTTTATTTTTTGTTTGCTTCATTGCCATGCAAGTTTTATAGTGTTTTATTGCTGTGGATTTTAAATTGCATGCTTTCATATTTTAGGATTTGATTATATTTTGAACTGCATGTTTTTATATTTTAGAATTTGATTGTATTTTGAATTGCACGTTTTTACATTCTAGAATTTGTCTTGTTTAATTGCATGTTTTTACTCCTTGTGGACTTTGCTGGTATTTTAAGACATTGCCCCTTTTAGCTGGTTGCCCCTAACAACCAAAGTGCCCAATCAAACGGCACGGGAAATTGGACGCACCTGAGGAGCATTAGGACTGCACGTTTAAAAGGAGCAACAAGAGAAGGAGTGAGAGAGGGAGGGGCGAGGTAGAAGGAAGGATCGACAGAGGGAAACGACAGGAGAAAGAGTGAAGTGAAGTGAATTATATTTATATAGCGCTTTTCTCCAGTGACTCAAAGCGCTTTACATAGTGAAACCCAGTATCTAAATTACATTTAAACCAGTGTGGGGGGCAACGGGAGCAGGTGGGTAAAGTGTCTTGCCCAAGGACACAACGGCAGTGACTAGGATGGCGGAAGCGGGAATCGAACCTGCAACCCTCAAGTTGCTGGCACGGCCACTCTACCAACCGAGCTATACATAAGAGGACTGCAGGATTCGGCAGGTTCTGGCCGGAACAGAGAGGAATCAACAGGCTTTGCCAAGGGCGACCGAGTGAACGCACGAAGGCTGGGAAGGAACCCCCGGACCACGCAGTAGACCCCGCAGGCTACCGGAACGAACCCCAAGACGTCCACAACAGGCAGGGGCAGAGGAAACTCTGCCGCCCAAGTAAGTGCCGTACTGTTGTGGATCTGTGGGGACAACCAACTGCCTTTGGCTGTGGGCTTGCGGGCTCGTGCGTCGTACGCTGGCTGTGTGGTTCTGTGGATAGGGGGCGATTTTGTTCAACCTTAATAATACAACTGTAACATTTGACAACCAAATAATAAAACAAGGCGACTCGGTAAAAAATCTGGGTATTATCTTCAAACCAACTCTCTCCTTTGAGTCACACATTAAAAGCGTTACTAAAACGGCCTTCTTTCATCTCCGTAATATCGCTAAAATTCGCTCCATTCTGTCCACTAAAGACGCCGAGATCATTATCCATGCGTTTGTTACGTCTCGTCTCGATTACTGTAACGTATTATTTTCGGGTCTCCCCATGTCTAGCATTAAAAGATTACAGTTGGTACAAAATGCGGCTGCTAGACTTTTGACAAGAACAAGAAAGTTTGATCACATTACACCTGTACTGGCTCACCTGCACTGGCTTCCTGTGCACTTAAGATGTGACTTTAAGGTTTTACTACTTACGTATAAAATACTACACGGTCTAGCTCCATCCTATCTTGCCGATTGTATTGTACCATATGTCCCGTCAAGAAATCTGCGTTCAAAGGACTCCGGCTTATTAGTGATTCCTAGAGCCCAAAAAAAGTCTGCGGGCTATAGAGCGTTTTCCGTTCGGGCTCCAGTGCTCTGGAATGCCCTCCCGGTAACAGTTCGAGATGCTACCTCAGTAGAAGCATTTAAGTCTCACCTTAAAACTCATCTGTATACTCTAGCCTTTAAATAAACCCCCTTTTTAGACCAGTTGATCTGCCGCTTCTTTTCTTTCTCCTATGTCCCCCCCTCCCTTGTGGAGGGGGTCCGGTCCGATGACCATGGATGAAGTACTGGCTGTCCAGAGTCGAGACCCAAAATGGACCGCTCGTTGGGACCCAGGATGGACCGCTCGCCTGTATCGGTTGGGGACATTTTTACGCTGCTGATCCGCCTCCGCTTGGGATGGTTTCCTGTGGACGAGACTCTCGCTGCTGTCTTGGATCCGCTTGAACTGAACTCTCGCGGCTGTGTTGGAGCCACTATGGATTGAACTTTCACAGTATCATGTTAGACCCGCTCGACATCCATTGCTTTCGGTCCCCTAGAGGGGGGGGTTGCCCACATCTGAGGTCCTCTCCAAGGTTTCTCATAGTCAGCATTGTCACTGGCGTCCCACTGGATGTGAATTCTCCCTGCCCACTGGGTGTGAGTTTTCCTTGCCCTTTTGTGGGTTCTTCCGAGGATGTTGTAGTCGTAATGATTTGTGCAGTCCTTTGAGACATTTGTGATTTGGGGCTATATAAATAAACATTGATTGACTGATTGATTGATTTGGACCCAGAGACCTGCGGAGACCCCCGGAGCGACCAAGAGGCGGAGCGGGACGGGTGCGGCCACGTAGATACCGCGATTGACCGAGACTGGCGAGGAGAGTGGGCGTGCCCCAACACTTTGATGCAGAACTACAGCAAAGCTGTAAGTGTGACGTCAGCCCGGATAACGTCGCAGTTTTTTTTAATTTTATCTCCGTGGCCTGCCTCCCTTTTTAATTTTTGTGCAGGAGGACGCCGCGGAAGGGGGCGGAGCCAATATACCCACACGCCTGTTGGCCCCTCGGCCGTCACATTTGTACCATCTGGTATCTTAGCATCAACAACGTGACTGTTTTTTATTGTATTTTGATAAATTATGAACCGGTTAATCATCTTTCCTTATTTTGGACAGCTGCTTTCACTACATTGGGTTCTTAACATTTATATTAACATTTTTTATTGGTTTTAAGCAACAACTGTTTTAGATTTTAATATTTTTACCACTCGGGTCCATCACGCAAGTCTGTTTCAAAGTTAGATTTTCCATAGCTGCAGCAGAGTCCGAACAAATGACTGTTCTCCATTTCCTTTATCCATTGTAGTGCTATTATTATAGCCACCATTTCCGCAGTGAATACTGACATGTTATTAGTGATTATTTTGCAGATTGACACCCCAACTTCTGGAATACACAATCCTGCCCCAACCTTCACTGATATCAGGTCCTTTGATCTGTCTGTATAAGTATTCAGGAAACCATAGAATCCTGTGTTTGTATATGTTTCGACCATGGGCACATTTTCGTACTCTTTCCACCCTTTCCAACTCTCTATTAATTCAAAGTCTACACTTAGTCTAGGTAGAATCCACTGAAACCGGGCTGTACTCCACTTTTGTTTAAACTGAGCTGAGCTGCTGCACTTTCAATGGTCCATCCAAAACCTGTGCACTTTTGTTTTTTTATCCGTATTCCCAGCACTCCCGTCCAAAGACAAAACATAGTAAATCACTTCTAGCTGATTTTGAGAAAACAAAGGAAAACCAAAGATCTACAAAGTCATCAAACGTATAGATGTTTTCTTGAGCTTTCATTTTCTTGCCGATTGAGCCATGGACTGAATCTGCTCTCACGAAGGTGTGCCGTTTCTCCAGATATTTTATCACAATCTCGGGTGGGCCCCATTCTGCGTTTGCACATTGAGCAAGAGCCGGGTACAGCGTCCAGTTTTTATTTTGACCTCCACAGTTATCCGCCCCAAAGAGTATGCAAGGGGAAAAATCAAGAAAAATACATTTAATGAATGTGCTTGCAACGTCCTGGGCCAATCTTCCAAATATCCCCCTCGTGCCATAATATCACATAATCAGGTTGACCGTCGGGCCCCCATTCGTGCAAATGTCTCATTAAAGACAATAAGGCGACTGACAAAGAAGCTCCGATTGGTTCCTTGAGATACTAGGTTTTTCTGTTGTATCCACGCGGTTATGTGGTAGTTGCAAGGTCCTGCCATGCGCGTAACAGCTTACTTACGGAACAAATTACAATATCGCATACACTAATGTAAAGCATATCACCTAGGAACTCCAAAATTATTATCAGCTCAGTTTTGACCAAAATTGAGTTACTGGGCTTTGCCTTTGTCCACCAAAACATTTGGAGCTGGTTGTTTTGACCAGTACACCAAAGATAGTTTGTTTCTTCTTAAATTTAGACGGAGCTCAATTGCTTCAACTAAGATGGGATTCGTGGGACTTGTGTTAAATGCACCAATACTAATTTGCATTGCTCTGTATTATATTCTGTCTATTTTTCCTAACATTGTCCTTGCCGCCGCTCCATAAACAATACACCCATAGTCCATACATGCCCTGATCAGTGGCCTAAAAGTCCCCAACAATGACTGTATCTGCTCCCCAGTTGTAGATTGAAACTGACCTCAGGACATTGAGTACCTTCTTGCACTTTGTCTCGATTTTATTGATATGTGTCTTCCAGTACATCTTTCATCAAACCACTTACTTACTTATGCCTACTACCCCTTCTGGGGCATAGGGCATCAACAGGTGATCTCCAGGCATTTCTGTCTTGGGCTGGTCATCTTCATGCTCTTCGTGTTTGCCCCCAGGTGTTTCTGGGACGGACCCTTTTCCGCTTGCCCTGCGGGTTCCATATTAGGGCTTGTCTAGTAATAGTATTTGTGGGCTTACGCAGAGTGTGGCCTATCCAGCGCCATCTGCGTTACTTAATTTCCACTTCCGTGGTAAGCTGATTTGCTCTTTGCCAGAGTACAGTATTGCTGATGGTGCTTGGTTATTGGCTGTGGAAAACCTTCTGCAGGCAGCTGTTAGTGAAGACCTGCACATTTTTTTGACGTTGTCAGCTGTAGTTCTCCAGGTCTCCGCTTCATATAATAGGACTGCTTTGATGTTGGAGTTAAAGAATCTGACTTTGGTGTTGAGGGTCAGTTCTTTCCAGATCCAAATGTTACATAGTTGGGTAAATGCCACACGTGCCTTCATGATTTGTACTTTTATGTCAGCGCCTGTTCGCTCTGTTTGTCAATCACACCGCCAAGGTTGGTGAAGGATTCAACCTCTTCCAATTCCTCTCTGTCCAGCGTGATTTCTCTGGTGTTGGCGGTGTTGGTCTTGAGGATCTTGGTGGATGTTGCCTTTGTGGATGTTAAGTCCTACTTTTGCCGAAGTGCATCAAACCACAGTCCAAACTCTCTTAAGGTTTGTTGATATATTGCCAGGTTGACATCACAGATCTTGCATTTCTTTGTAATAATCACAAAGAATGTCTTGCATACAGAAGTTTTAAAACTTTTGTATGCAGTAACCTTCAGATTGCTGGCACGGCCAATCTCCCAACTGCGCCACGCCGTGAGAGGAATGGATGAAGATGATCTTAGGGTGGAGTGCCATCTCCGGGTTGGGGAGGAGACCCTGCCCCAAGTGGAGGAGTTCAAGTACCTAGGAGTCTTGTTCACCAGTGAGGGAAGAGTGGATCGTGAGATCGACAGGCGGATCGGTGCGGCGTCTTCAGTAATGCGGACGTTGTACCGATCCGTTGTGGTGAAGAAGGAGCTGAGCCGGAAGGCAAAGCTCTCAATTTACCGGTCGATCTACGTTCCCATCCTCACCTATGGTCATGAGCTTTGGGTCATGACCGAAAGGATAAGATCACGGGTACAAGCGGCCGAAATGAGTTTCCTCCGCCGTGTGGCGGGGCTCTCCCTTAGAGATAGGGTGAGAAGCTCTGCCATCCGGGAGGAACTCAAAGTAAAGCTGCAGCTCCTTCACATCGAGAGGAGCCAGATGAGGTGGTTCGGGCATCTGGTCAGGATGCCACCCGAACGCCTCCCTAGGGAGGTGTTTAGGACACGTCCAACCGGTAGGAGGCCACGGGGAAGACCCAGGACACATTGGGAAGACTATGTCTCCCGGCTGGCCTGGGAACGCCTCGGGATCCCCCGGGAAGAGCTCGACGAAGTGGCTGGGGAGAGGGAAGTCTGGGTTTCCCTGCTTAGGCTGTTGCCCCCACGACCCGACCTCGGATAAGCGGAAGATGATGGATGGATGATGGATGGATCTCAGGGAATGTAGTGGCGTGGGGACATGGAGCAGGTCAGAGAGATATGATGGAGTAAGGTTATGGATATCATTGAAATTAAGGGTAATTATTTTAAACTGGATATGGTGTTTGATGGGTAGCCAATGGAGTTCTTTCAAAACAGGGGTGATGTGCTGGATTGAAATGGTTCTGGTGATTATCCGGGCTGCAGAGTTCTGGAGAAGCTGAAGTTTTTGAAGTGACTTGTGAGGTAGACCAAACAGGACTGACTTGCAAGAGTCCAGGCGACAGGTGACAAGGCTATGGACCAGTATGGCAGCAGTATGTGGGGTTAGAGATGGGCCAAGTTGATTAATGTTGCGTGGATGAAATGTGTTGTTTATGTGAGCTTAAAATGTGTGCTGGTGAGGATGACACCTGGACTCAACTTGGGAGGAGGGTGAGACGGAGGAATTGCAGAGCGTAACGGACAAGCTGTTGGTTTTGGCAACAATGGAGTTTGTACCAACAAGTAAGATTTCGATTTTATTACTATTGAGTTGGAGAAAATTAAATGAGAACCTCAGTTTGAGTTCACTGGGGCAGTCTGTAAGGGAGGAAAGGGGGAAGAGAAGCAGTTGGTTTGGTTGTATTTTAAATTTATGGAAAATATTGCCAAAGGGAATAGTTTAACCTTGGTCTTGTGTTAGGGTCAGCACCGACCCATTTTAGTTTTCAAATGCATAAAAAAACACAAAAATTTATGTTTTTTTGCATCAAGGCTTTTTGACTTTGTCAGGAACCTCTATTTTAACAAAAGAAAACATTTTTTTTTGTGTTTCACTAAATTATAAAATGCTCTGGTTGAAATTATGACCTTGGTGTTGTTAGGGTCGGTTTTGACCCAATTATAAAAATAAGATTTTCAAGCAATAATTACAGCTAAAACTAAACACACTGACAGCCAGCTCCTCTCCCAATCATGTGAGCTTTAGGGGATTCTCATTTTACCTTGTTATCCAGTACAAAAACAAACAAAGACTGGCATGTCCAGACATGTGAGGTCAATTCAGTATAAAATGATTAAAACGAAAACATAAATACAATTTATTTAAGAGATGTGTTCTAATATCCCTCAGTTATAGTCAAGTAACACAACATTTTATTTATTTTTTATTTATTTATACAATTCTCTTGAGGTTCATTTTACCATTTTTTTTCATTGAAATCGTGACAAAAAACAGGCCCAATGGCCCACACCAAAAATATTAAAAAACAATATTTTCATGGATTAGGAAGCCTAGCAAGGCAACAGAGAGATAAGAAACAAATTGGATGATAGATAGTTGTTTTTAGTGTATTTTACAGCTGATTTAAGACATGGGTCAAAACCGACCCGTTAACATACGAGATGGTAACAGAAAGCTAACACAAGAGGAAGGTTAAATATGATAAAAAAAACAGGGGACCAGGAACAGAGCCCTAGGGCACACCAGAGGAAACGGGAGACGAAGGGGATGTGAATGAATGGGGTTGAACAAACTGAGTGTCTTCAATCAATCAATCAATCAATGTTTACTTATATAGCCCTAAATCACTAGTGTCTCAAAGGGCTGCAAAAAACACTACGACATCCTCGGTAGGCCCACATAAGGGCAAGGAAAACTCACACCCAGTGGAACATCGGTGACAATAATGACCCAGTGGGACGTCGGTGACAATGATGACTATGAGAACCTTGGAGAGGAGGAAAGCAATGGATGTTGAGCGGGTCTAACATGATACTGTGAAAGTTCAACATGATACTGTGAAAGTTCAATCCATAATGGATCCAACACAGCAGCGAGAGTCCCGTTCACAGCGGAGCCAGCAGGAAACCATCCCAAGCGGAGGCGGATCAGCAGCGCAGAGATGTCCCCAGTCGATACACAGGCGAGCAGTACATGGCCACCGGATCGGACCGGAGAGTGGGACATAGAAGAAAAAGAAAAGAAACGGCAGATCAACTGGTCTAAAAAGGGAGTCTATTTAAAGGCTAGAGTATACAAATGAGTTTTAAGGTGAGACTTAAATGCTTCTACTGTGGTGGCATCTCGAACTGTTACCGGGAGGGCATTCCAGAGTACTGGAGCCCGAACGGAAAACGCTCTATAGCCCGCAGACTTTTTTTGGGCTTTGGGAATCACTTATAAGCCGGAGTCCTTTGTGTTAGGAGAGATATGATCTAAACCAGTGAAGAAGTGTGGTTGTGATACCGATACTGTGCAATCTATGGAGTAGGACGGTGTGTGAAATGGTATCAAAGGCTACAGTGAGATCTAACAGGATGAGGTTAGTGAGAAGACCAGAATTAGCTGTCAGTAATTTCCATTAACAAGTACCGGTGTTTTCACACTTTGCGTCTACCCGATCATTTTCCTAACTATTGTCCACACATATCTTAGTTGCATCTGCGCATTGTTAGATGAGCTAAATGGTCTCCACGCATTCCTCTTTGGATTTTTTTATTATTTGTTGTTCTCTTTCTTCGATATCCTATTATACTGTCTTCTCTCCGTACATTCCTGAAAGCTTGATTTCTATCCTCTATGGCTTTTTTGCAATCATCATTCCACCACGGCACTGCCTTTCTTTTCCCTGCCTCATTTACTCCTGGGAAACCATTGGACTGCAACATTAAATATATGTGTAACTGCCTCTGTACACCTTTCCGCATCCCCGCACATTACCAGCTTCTCACAGGTTTCTACACAGTGAGCTTGAAATGGTCCCCATTTGGTCTCAGCAAAGCACCACTTGTGTATTATGAGATTTTCTTGCATATATATATGTCAAGTTTAAAAGAAAATACAATAGGAAAGTGATCACTGTCCATATTGTTGTTCCTGACATTCCATCCATCCATCATCTTCCGCTTATCCGAGGTCGGGTCGCGGGGGGCAACAGCCTAAGCAGGGAAACCCAGACTTCCCTCTCCCCAGCCACTTCGTCTAGCTCTTCCCGGGGGATCCCGAGGCGTTCCCAGGCCAGCCGGGAGACATAGTCTTCCCAACGTGTCCTGGGTCTTCCCCGTGGCCTCCTACCGGTTGGACGTGCCCTAAACACCTCCGGGAGGTGTTTAGGGTGGCATCCTGACCAGATGCCCGAACCACCTCATCTGGCTCCTCTCGATGTGAAGGAGCTGCGGCTTTACTTTGAGTTCCTCCCGGATGGCAGAGCTTCTCACCCTATCTCTAAGGGAGAGACCCGCCACACGGCGGAGGAAACTCATTTCGGCCGCTTGTACCCGTGATCTTATCCTTTCGGTCATGACCCCAAAGCTCATGACCATAGGTGAGGATGGGAACGTAGATCGACCGGTAAATTGAGAGCTTTGCCTTCCGGCTCAGCTCCTTCTTTACCACAACGGATCGGTACAACGTCCGCATTACTGAAGACGCCGCACCGATCCGCCTGTCGATCTCCCGATCCACTCTTCCCTCACTGGTGAACAAGACTCCTAGGTACTTGAACTCCTCCACTTGGGGCAGGGTCTCCTCCCCAACCCGGAGATGGCACTCCACCCTAAGATCATCTTCATCCATTCCTCTCACGGCGTGGCGCAGTTGGGAGAGTTGCCGTGCCAGCAATCTGAAGGTTACTGCATACAGAAGTTTTAAAACTTCTGTATGCAAGACATGCTTTGTGATTATTACAAAGAAATGCAAGATCTGTGATGTCAACCTGACAATATATCAACAAACCTTAGGAGAGTTTGATACTTTTTATATTTTTGGACTGTGGTTTGATGCACTTCGGCAAAAGTAGGACTTAACAACCACACAGGCAACATCCACCAAGATCCTCAAGACCAACACCGCCAACACCAGAGAAATCACGCTGGACAGAGAGGAATTCGAAGAGGTTTAATCCTTCACCAACCTTGGCGGTGTGATTGACAAACACAGCGGAACAGGCGCTGACATAAAAGTACAAATCATGAAGGCACGTGTGGCATTTACCAAACTGCGTAACCACAACGGATCGGTACAACGTCCGCATTACTGAAGACGCCGCACCATTCCCCCTTTCAATCTCCCGATCCACTCTTCCCTCACTCGTGAACAAGACTCCTAGGTACTTGAACTCCTCCACTTGGGGCAGGGTCTCCTCCCCAACCCGGAGATGGCACTCCACCCTTTTCCGGGCGAGAACCATGGACTCGGACTTGGAGGTGCTGATTCTCATTCCGGTCGCTTCACACTCGGCTGCGAACCGATCCAGCGAGAGCTGAAGATCCCGGTCAGATGAAGCCATCAGGACCACATCATCTGCAAAAAGCAGGGACCTAATCCTGCGGTCACCAAACCGGAACCCCTCAACGCCTTGACTGCGCCTAGAAATTCTGTCCATAAAAGTTATGAACTGACATTCCACTCACAGCAATTGTTAATAGCGCCTGACACAAGTGTCAAATCTAAGCAGGCTCCTCGTAACATTTATTCTTGTAGCTCTACTATCATTCATACACAGAAGTGATCCGTACTCCATCAGATCTTCTACTACAGGGGTGCCCATTACGTCGATCGCGAGCTACCAGTCGACCGCGGGGGGTGTGTCAGTCGATCTCCAGCCAGGCTTTTAAAAAAAATAGACCTAACAATTAGTGATCATCAATCTTCACCAAGACGTCACTTAAATGACATTCACGGTACCGGAGGGTCTTGTGAGATGACGCTGGCTGCTGCAAGATCATTATTATGAAAATATGACCGAGAGGAAGGCGAGAAACACTTTTTATTTCAACAGACTCTCGCGCCGTACCTTCCGTCAAAACTCTAAAGGCCGACAGCACGTTTCCTATCTTCACAATAAAAGCCCTGCTTCATGCTGCCTGCGCTAACAATATACAGAGTCTCGGAAAACTGGCGTGCACAAGCGATCCCTCAGAAAGCTGGCGTGCACATCACTTGTGCACGCCAGCTTTCCGAGACTCTTATTTTGTTAGCGCAGGCAGCATGAAGCAGGGCTTTTATTGTGAAGATAGGAAATGTGCAGTCGGCCTTTAGAGTTTTGACGGAAGGGACGGCGCGAAATTCTGTTGAAATAAAAAGTGTTTCTCGCCTTCCTCTCTGTCATTTTTTCATAATAATGAACTGGCAGCAGCCAGCGTCATCTCACAAGACCCTCGGGTGCCGTGAATGTCAATCAAGCAAGCTACGGAATTTGCCGCCAATGTTTTTCTTGTAAAGTGTATGGAAGCTGGATGAATTAGATGCCAAAAACCAACCACTTTCATGTGGTATTGTACAGAAAGGACAACTTTTTTTCTCCTCCATTTGAAAATGTGGGCGTTATCATCATTACTGTCTGATTCCAATCAGAATCAGGTAATACACCAACTTATATTCTTGTCTTGGTGAAAGAAAGACATCTATATGTGTTACACATGCTTGTATTATCATTAAACACATTTAACTTGTTTACAAAAATGTCTCTTTCATAAATAAATAAATATAAATGATATATATAAATGAGGTAGATCCCCTCGAGTTGGTCAATTGAAAAGTAGCTCGCCTGCAGAAAAAGTGTGGGCACCCCTGTTCTACTACTTCACCATTCATGTCTGTATGGTCGCTTCCCCATAATGTGTTGTGGGCATCCATGAACCCATTTTCTACCGCTTGTCCCTTTCTGGGTCACAGGGGGTGTTGGAGTCTATCTCAAATCGCCACACTATATTCCCCTATCTACTGTATCTCTGTGGAAATGTTGTTAAAAGTTTCTTGTGTTAGCTTCTTGTGTCTGCTTCATGCATCAATCAATCAATCAATGTTTATTTATATAGCCCTAAATCACAAATGTCTCAAAGGACTGTACAAACCATTACGACTACGTCATCCTCGGAAGAACCCACAAAAGGGCAAGGAAAACTCACACCCAGTGGGCAGGGAGAATTCACATCCAGTGGGACGCCAGTGACAATGCTGACTATGAGAAACCTTGGAGAGGACCTCAGATGTGGGCAACCCCCCCCTCTAGGGGACCGAAAGCAATGGATGTCGAGCGGGTCTAACATGATACTGTGAAAGTTCAATCCATAGTGGCTCCAACACAGCCGCGAGAGTTCAGTTCAAGCGGATCCAAGACAGCAGCGAGAGTCCCGTCCACAGGAGACCATCTCAAGCGGAGGCGGATCAGCAGCGTAGAGATGTATCCAACCGATACACAGGCGAGCGGTCCATCCTGGGTTCCGACGGGCGGTACATCCTGGGTCTCGACTCTGGACAGCCAGTACTTCATCCATGGTCATCGGACCGGACCCCCTTCACAAGGGAGGGGGGGACATAGGAGAAAGAAAAGAAGCGGCAGATCAACTGGTCTAAAAAGGAGGTCTATTTAAAGGCTAGAGTATACAGATGAGTTTTAAGGTGAGACTTAAATGCTTCTACTGAGGTAGCATCTCGAACTGTTACCGGGAGGGCATTCCAGAGTACTGGAGCCCGAACGGAAAACGCTCTATAGCCCGCAGACTTTTTTTGGGCTCTAGGAATCGCTAATAAGCCGGAGTCTTTTGAACGCAGATTTCTTGCCGGGACATATGGTACAATACAATCGGCAAGATAGGATGGAGCTAGACCGTGTAGTATTTTATACGTAAGTAGTAAAACCTTAAAGTCACATCTTAAGTGCACAGGAAGCCAGTGCAGGTGAGCCAGTACAGGTGTAATGTGATCAAACTTTCTTGTTCTTGTCAAAAGTCTAGCAGCCGCATTTTGTACCAACTGTAATCTTTTAATGCTAGACATGGGGAGACCCGAAAATAATACGTTACAGTAATCGAGACGAGACGTAACAAACGCATGGATAATGATCTCGGCGTCTTTAGTGGACAGAATGGAGCGAATTTTAGCGATATTACGGAGATTAAAGAAGGCCGTTTTAGTAACGCTTTTAATGTGTGACTCAAAGGAGAGAGTTGGGTCGAAGATAATACCCAGATTCTTTACAGAGTCACCTTGTTTTATTATTTGGTTGTCAAATGTTAAAGTTGTATTACTTTTGTGTTTTCCTCCGTTCGGAGTGATTTTCGGTTGTTCCTTCTTTTTCCGGAACCTTTTCGCCGAGTAGTTCATTTTTATGATTATAGATATGTTATTTCTTGACTTTGGAGGTAAAAGGAAATTGTCAAAAATAAAAGCCTGTCTAAAGTCCCAACTCTGCATCTGAGTCCAATCCTTTTATCAAAGCGTGACAAGTATGAGCCACCATTCCAAGTCGGGACTTTGTTTGGAATGGATATTCATTCATGTGGACGCGTTTTCCTCTTACCGTGAGTTTTGCTGTATTCCAGCATTCCGTTTTGTACCTGTGAGTTTTAGTTTTGCTTTTGCATAGCCTTCCCTATGCTCATCCTTGTTTGTTTTGAAGCTACATTAAATACTTCTACCCGCACATTGCCTCTTCAATCTTCTGCATCTTGGGAAGACGCCACAGATCGCCATTATTTGACCCGAGTATCACATTTTACTCCCTGTATCCCTCAGTTTTGCCAAGATTCCCTAGTTGCTGCGTTAATCAGTGATTTTGCCTCCCCTCTTCCAACCGGGGTTTTAATTAACATTTTGTCTTCCCGGTAAGGTTTATTCAGGTGTACTGGAGAGGAGGCTTCGCCGGATAGTCGAACCTCGGATTCAGGAGGAACAGTGTGGTTTTCGTCCTGGTCGTGGAACTGTGGACCAGCTCTATACTCTCGGCAGGGTTTTTTTTAGGGTGCATGGGAGTTTGCCCAACCAGTCTACATGTGCTTTGTGGACTTGGAGAAGGCATTCGACCGTGTCCCTCGGGAAGTCCTGTGGGGAGTGCTCAGAGAGTATGGGGTATCGGACTGTCTTATTGTGGCAGTCCGCTCCCTGTATGATCAGTGCCAGAGCTTGGTCCGCATTGCTGGTAGTAAGTCGGACACATTTCCAGTGAGGGTTGGACTCAGCCAAGGCTGTCCTTTGTCACCGATTCTGTTCATAACTTTTATGGACAGAATTTATAGGCGCAGTCAAGGCGTTGAGGGGTTCTGGTTTGGTGGCCACGGGATTAGGTCTCTGCTTTTTGCAGAGGATGTGGTCCTGATGGCTTCATCTGTCCGGGATCTTCAACTCTCACTGGATCGGTTCGCAGCCGAGTGTGAAGCGACCGGAATGAGAATCAGCACCTCCAAGTCCGAGTCCATGGTTCTCGCCCGGAAAAGGGTGGAGTGCCATCTCCGGGTTGGGGAGGAGACCCTGCCCCAAGTGGAGGAGTTCAAGTACCTAGGAGTCTTGTTCACGAGTGAGGGAAGAGTGGATCGTGAGATCGACAGGCGGATCGGTGCGGCGTCTTCAGTAATGCGGACGTTGTACCGATCCGTTGTGGTGAAGAAGGAGCTGAGCCGGAAGGCAAAGCTCTCAATTTACCGGTCGATCTACGTTCCCATCCTCACCTATGGTCATGAGCTTTGGGTCATGACCGAAAGGATAAGATCACGGGTACAAGCGGCCGAAATGAGTTTGGGTCTCTCCCTTAGAGATAGGGTGAGAAGCTCTGCCATCCGGGAGGAACTCAAAGTAAAGCCGCTGCTCCTCCACATCGAGAGGAGCCAGATGAGGTGGTTCGGGCATCTGGTCAGGATGCCACCCGAACGCCTCCCTAGGGAGGTGTTTAGGGCACGTCCAGGTGGTAGGAGGCCACGGGGAAGACCCAGGACACGTTGGGAAGACTATGTCTCCCGGCTGGCCTGGGAACGCCTCGGGATCCCCCGGGAAGAGCTAGACGAGGTGGCTGGGGAGAGGGAAGTGTGGGCTTCTGTGCTTAGGCTGCTGCTCCCGCGACCCGACCTCGGATAAGCGGAAGATGATGGATGGATCTGCCATTTTGAATACTCTCTTAGCTATGTCATCCGCTCTTTTGTTGCCCCATATTCCAATGTGCATCAGGATCCAACAGAATTCTACCATAAAACCAGTCCTCTGAATTCTAAAAAGTAATACATGGACAAATTGTTTTTACAAGTCTGTTTCAAAGTTAGATTTTCCGTATCTGTAGCAGAGTTTGTTCTCCATTTCCTTTATCCATTGTAGTGCTATTATTATAGCCACCATTTCCGCAGTGAATACTGACATGTTATTAGTGATTATTTTGCAGATTGTCACCTCAACTTCTGGAATACACAATCCTGCCCCAACCTTCACTGATATCAGGTCCTTTGATCTGTCTGTATGAGTATTCAGGAAACCATAGAATCTTGTGTTTGAATATGTTTCGACCATGGGCACATTTTCGTACTCTTTCCACCCTTTCCAACTCTCTATTAATTCAAAGTCTACACTTAGTCTAGGTAGAATCCACTGAAACCGGGCTGTACTCCACTTGGTTTAAACCGAGCTGAGCTGCTGCACTTTCAATGGTCCATCCAAAACCTGTGCACTTTTGTTTTTTTTATCTGTATTCCCAGCACTCCCGTCCAAAGGCAAAACCTAGTAACTCACTTCTAGCTGATTTTGAGAAAACAAAGGAAAACCAATCTATCTTGATGCCGTCTTACAAAGATCTACAAAGTCATCAAACGTATAGATGTTTTCTTGAGCTTTCATTTTCTTGCCGATTGAGCCATGGATTGAATCTGCTCTCACGAAGGTGTGCCCTTTCTCCAGATATTTTATCACAATCTCGGTGGGCCCCATTCTGCGTTTGCACATTGGGCAGCGTCCAGTTTTTATTTTAACCTCCACAGTTATCTGCCCAAAAGAGTATGCAAGGGGAAGAATCAAGAACAATACATTTAATGAAGGTGCTTGCAACGTCCTGGGCCAATCTTCCAAATATCCCCCTAGTGCCATAATATCACATAATCAGGTTGACCGTCGGGCCCCCATTCGTGCAAATGTCTCATTAAAGACAATAAGGCGACTGACAAAGAAGCTCCGATTGGTTCCTTGAGATACTAGGTTTTTCTGTTGTATCCACGCGGTTATGTGGTAGTTGCTAGGTCCTGCCATGCGCCTAACAGCTTACTTACGGAACAAATTACAATATCGCATACACTAATGTAAAGCATATCACCTAGGAACTCCCAAATTATTATCAGCTCAGTTTTGACCAAAATTGAGTTACTGGGCTTTGCCTTTGTCCACCAAAACATTTGGAGCTGGTTGTTTTGACCAGTACACCAAAGATAGTTTGTTTCTTCTTAAATTTAGACGGAGCTCATTTGCTTCAACTAAGATGGGATTTGTGGGACTTGTGTTAAATGCACCAATACTAATTTGCATCGCTATGTATTATATTCTGTCTATTTTTCCTAACATTGTCCTTGCCGCCGCTCCATAAACAATACCCCCATAGTCCATACATGCCCTGATCAGTGGCCTAAAAGTCCCCAACAACGACTGTAACTGCTCCCCAGTTGTAGATTGAAACTGACCTCAGGACATTGAGTACCTTCCTGCACTTTGTCTCGATTTTATTGATATGTGTCTTCCAGAGACATCTTTCATCAAACCACTTACTTACTTATGCCTACTACCCCTTCTGGGGCATAGGCCATCAACAGGTGATCTACAGGCATTTCTGTCTTGGGCTGGTCATCTTCATGCTCTTCGTGTTTGCCCCCAGGTGTTTCTGGGACGGACCCTTTTCCGCTTGCCCTGCAGGTTCCATATTAGGGCTTGTCTAGTAATAGTATTTGTGGGCTTACGCAGAGTGTGGCCTATCCAGCGCCATCTGCGTTACTTAATTTCCACTTCCGTAGTAAGCTGATTTGCTCTTTGCCAGAGTACAGTATTGCTGATGGTGCTTGGTTATAGGCTGTGGAGAATCTTCTGCAGGCAGCTGTTAGTGAAGACCTGCACTTTTTTTTTGGACGTTGTCAGCTGTAGTTCCCCAGGTCTCCGCTTCATATAATAGGACTGCTTTGATGTTGGAGATAAAGAATCTGACTTTGGTGTTGAGGGTCAGTTCTTTCCAGATCCAAATGTTACGCAGTTGGGTAAATGCCACACGTGCCTTCATGATTTGTACTTTTATGTCAGCGCCTGTTCCGCTCTGTTTGTCAATCACACCGCCAAGGTTGGTGAAGGATTCAACCTCTTCCAATTCCTCTCTGTCCAGCGTGATTGCTCTGGTGTTGGCGGTGTTGGTCTTGAGGATCTTGATGGATGTTACCTGTGTGGTTGTTAAGTCCTACTTTTGCCGAAGTGCATCAAACCACAGTCCAAAATATAAAAAGTATTAAACTCTCCTAAGGTTTGTTGATATATTGTCAGGTTGACATCACAGATCTTGCATTTCTTTGTAATAATCACAAAGCATGTCTTGCATACAGAAGTTTTAACCTTGGTCTTGTGTTAGGGTCAGCACCGACCCATTTTAGTTTTCAAATGCATAAAACTTCTGTATGCAGTAACCTTCAGATTGCTGGCACGGCCAATCTCCCAACTGCGCCACGCCGTGAGAGGAATGGATGAAGATGATCTTAGGGTGGAGTGCCATCTCCGGGTTGGGGAGGAGACCCTGCCCCAAGTGGAGGAGTTCAAGTACCTAGGAGTCTTGTTCACCAGTGAGGGAAGAGTGGATCGTGAGATCAACAGGCGGATCGGTGCGGCGTCTTCAGTAATGCGGACGTTGTACCGATCCGTTGTGGTGAAGAAGGAGCTGAGCCGGAAGGCAAAGCTCTCAATTTACCGGTCGATCTACGTTCCCATCCTCACCTATGGTCATGAGCTTTGGGTCATGACCGAAAGGATAAGATCACGGGTACAAGCGGCCGGAATGAGTTTCCTCCGCCGTGTGGCGGGTCTCTCCCTTAGAGATAGGGTGAGAAGCTCTGCCATCCGGGAGGGACTCAAAGTAAAGCCGCAGCTCCTTCACATCGAGAGGAGCCAGATGAGGTGGTTCGGGCATCTGGTCAGGATGCCACCCGAACGCCTCCCTAGGGAGGTGTTTAGGGCACGTCCAACCGGTAGGAGGCCACGGGAAGACCCAGGACACGTTGGGAAGACTATGTCTCCCGGCTGGCCTGGGAACGCCTCGGGATCCCCCGGGAAGAGCTAAACGAAGTGGCTGGGGAGAGGGAAGTCTGGGTTTCGCTGCTTAGGCTGTTGCCCCGGCGACCCGACCTCGGATAAGCGGAAGATGATGGATGGATGATGGATGGATCTTAGGGAATGTAGTGGCGTGTGGACATGGAGCAGGTCAGGTTATGGATATCATTGAAATTAAGGGGAATTATTTTAGCCTGGATACGGTGTTTGATGGGTAGCCAATGGAGTTCTTTCAAAACAGGGGTGATCTGCTGGATTGAAATGGTTCTGGTGATTATCCGGGCTGTAGAGTTCTGGAGAAGATGAAGTCTGTGAAGTGACTCGTGAGGTATACCAAACAGGAGTGACTTGCAAGAGTCCAGGCGACAGGTGACAAGGCTATGGACCAGTATGGCAGCAGTATGTGGGGTTAGAGATGGGCGAAGTTGATTAATGTTGCGTGGATGAAATGTGTTGTTTATGTGAGCTTAAAAAGTGTGCTGGTGAGGATGACACCTAGACTCAACTTGGGAGGAGGGTGAGACGGAGGAATTGCAGAGCGTAACGGACAAGCTGTTGGTTTTGGCAACAATGGAGTTTGTACCAACAAGTAAGATTTCGATTTTATTACTATTGAGTTGGAGAAAATTAAATGAGAACGTCAGTTCGAGTTCACTGGGGCAGTCTATAAGGGAGGAAAGGGGGAAGAGAAGCAGTTGGTTTGGTTGTATTTTAAATTTATGGAAAATATTGCCAAAGGGAATAGTTTAACCTTGGTCTTGTGTTAGGGTCAGCACCGACCCATTTTAGTTTTCAAATGCATAAAAAAACACATAAATTTATGTTTTTTTGCATCAAGGCTTTTTGACTTTGTCAGGAACCTCTATTTTAACAAAAGAAAACATTTTTTTTTGTGTTTCACTAAATTATAAAATGCTCTGGTTGAAATTATGACCTTGGTGTTGTTAGGGTCGGTTTTGACCCAATTATAAAAATAAGATTTTCAAGCAATAATTACAGCTAAAACTAAACACACTGACAGCCAGCTCCTCTCCCAATCATGTGAGCTTTAGGGGTTTCTCATTTTACCTTGTTATCCAGTACAGAAACAAACAAGGACGGGCATGTCCAGACATGTGAGGTCAATTCAGTATAAAATGATTAAAATGAAAAGATAAATACAATTTATTTAAGAGATGTGTTCTAATATCCCTCAGTTATAGTCAATTAACACAACATTTTATTTATTTTTTTAATTATTAATACAATTCTCTTGATGTTCATTTTACCATTTTTTTAAATTGAAATCGTGGGGTATACTGACAAAAAAACAGGCCCAATGGCCCACACCAAAAATATTAAAAAACAATATTTTCATGGATTAGGAAGCCTAGCAAGGCAACCAAGAGATAAGAAACAAATTGGATGATAGATAATTGTTTTTAGTGTATTTTACAGCTGATTTAAGACATGGGTCAAAACCGACCCGTTAACATAAGAGATGGTAACAGGAAGCTAACACAAGAGGAAGGTTAAATATGATTAAAAAAAACAGGGGACCACGAACAGAGCCCTAGGGCACACCAGAGGAAACGGGAGACGAAGGGGATGTGAATGAATGGGGTTGAACAAACTGAGTGTGTTCAATCAATCAATCAATCAATGTTTACTTATATAGCCCTAAATCACTAGTGTCTCAAAGGGCTGCACAAACCACTACGACATCCTCGGTAGGCCCACATAAGGGCAAGGAAAACTCACACCCAGTGGGACGTCGGTGACAATAATGACCCAGTGGGACGTCGGTGACAATGATGACTATGAGAACCTTGGAGAGGAGGAAAGCAATGGATGTCGAGCGGGTCTAACATGATACTGTGAAAGTTCAACATG
The DNA here is from genome assembly GCF_033978795.1 of Nerophis ophidion. Classification (NCBI taxonomy): domain Eukaryota; kingdom Metazoa; phylum Chordata; class Actinopteri; order Syngnathiformes; family Syngnathidae; genus Nerophis; species Nerophis ophidion. The sequence goes on from NC_084635.1 coordinate 7,232,618, forward strand.
ATACTGTGAAAGTTCAATCCATAATGGATCCAACACAGCAGCGAGAGTCCCGTTCACAGCGGAGCCAGCAGGAAACCATCCCAAGCGGAGGCGGATCAGCAGCGCAGAGATGTCCCCCCAGGCGAGCAGTACATGGCCACCGGATCGGGCCGGACCCCCTCCACAAGGGAGAGTGGGACATAGAAGAAAAAGAAAAGAAACGGCAGATCAACTGGTCTAAAAAGGGAGTCTATTTAAAGGCTAGAGTATACAAATGAGTTTTAAGGGGAGACTTAAATGCTTCTACTGAGGTGGCATCTCGAACTGTTACCGGGAGGGCATTCCAGAGTACTGGAGCCCGAACGGAAAACGCTCTATAGCCCGCAGACTTTTTTTGGGGCTTTGGGAATCACTAATAAGCCGGAGTCCTTTGTGTTAGGAGAGATATGATCTAAACCAGTGAAGAAGTGTGGTTGTGATACCGATACTGTGCAATCTATGGAGTAGGACAATGTGTGAAATGGTATCAAAGGCTACAGTGAGATCTAAAAGGATGAAGTTAGTGAGAAGACCAGAATTAGCTGCCAGTTCAGTAATTTCCATTACCAAGTACTGGTGTTTTCACACTTTGCGTCTACCCGATCATTTTCCTAACTATTGTCCACACATCTCTTAGTTGCATCTGCGCACCGTTAGATGAGCTAAATTGTCTCCACGCATTCCTCTTTGGATTTTTTATTATTTGTTGTTCTCTTTCTTCGATATCCTATTATACTGTCTTCTCTCCGTACATTCCTGAAAGCTTGATTTCTATCCTCTATGGCTTTTTTGCAATCATCATTCCACCACGGCACTGCCTTTCTTTTCCCAGCCTCATTTACTCCTGGGAAACCATTGGACTGCAACATTAAATATATGTGTAACTGCCTCTGTACACCTTTCCGCATCCCCGCACATTACCAGCTTCTCACAGGTTTCTACACAGTGAGCTTGAAATGGTCCCCATTTGGTTTTAGCAAAGCACCACTTGTGTATTATGAGATTTTCTTGCATATATATATGTCAAGTTTAAAAGAACATACAATAGGAAAGTGATCACTGTCCATATTGTTGTTCCTGACATTCCATCCATCCATCATCTTCCGCTTATCCGAGGTCGGGTCGCGGGGGCAACAGCCTAAGCAGGGAAACCCAGACTTCCCTCTCCCCAGCCACTTCGTCTAGCTCTTCCCGGGGGATCCCGAGGCGTTCCCAGGCCAGCCGGGAGACATAGTCTTCCCAACGTGTCCTGGGTCTTCCCCGTGGCCTCCTACCGGTTGGACGTGCCCTAAACACCTCCCTAGGGAGGCGTTCGGGTGGCATCCTGACCAGATGCCCGAACCACCTCATCTGGCTCCTCTCGATGTGAAGGAGCAGCGGCTTTACTTTGAGTTCCTCCCGGATGACAGAGCTTCTCACCCTATCTCTAAGGGAGAGACCCAAACTCATTTCGGCCGCTTGTACCCGTGATCTTATCCTTTCAGTCATGACCCAAAGCTCATGACCATAGGTGAGGATGGGAACGTAGATCGACCGGTAAATTGAGAGCTTTGCCTTCCGGCTCAGCTCCTTCTTTACCACAACGGATCGGTACAACGTCCGCATTACTGAAGACACCGCACCGATCCGCCTGTCGATCTCCCGATCCACTCTTCCCTCACTGGTGAACAAGACTCCTAGGTACTTGAACTCCTCCACTTGGGGCAGGGTCTCCTCCCCAACCCGGAGATGGCATTCCACCCTTTTCCGGGCGAGAACCATGGACTCGGACTTGGAGGTGCTGATTCTCATTCCGGTCGCTTCACACTCGGCTGCGAACCGATCCAGCGAGAGCTGAAGATCCCGGTCAGATGAAGCCATCAGGACCACATCATCTGCAAAAAGCAGAGACCTAATCCTGCGGTCACCAAACCGGAACCCCTCAACGCCTTGACTGCGCCTAGAAATTCTGTCCATAAAAGTTATGAACTGACATTCCACTCACAGCAATTGTTAATAGCGCCTGACACAAGTGTCAAATCTAAGCAGGCTCCTCGTAACATTTATTCTTGTAGCTCTACTATCATTCATACACAGAAGTGATCCGTCCTCCATCAGATCTTCTACTACAGGGGTGCCCATTACGTCGATCGCGAGCTACCAGTCGACCGCGGGGGGTGTGTCAGTCGATCTCCAGCCAGGCTTTTAAAAAAAATAGACCTAAAAATTAGTGATCATCAATCTTCACCAAGACGTCACTTAAATGACATTCACGGTACCGGAGGGTCTTGTGAGATGACGCTGGCTGCTGCAAGATCATTATTATGAAAATATGACCGAGAGGAAGGCGAGAAACACTTTTTATTTCAACAGACTCTCGCGCCGTACCTTCCGTCAAAACTCTAAAGGCCGACTGCACGTTTCCTATCTTCACAATAAAAGCCCTGCTTCATGCTGCCTGCGCTAACTAAATACAGAGTCTCGGAAAACTGGCGTGCACAAGCGATCCCTCAGAAAGCTGGCGTGCACATCACTTGTGCACGCCAGCTTTCCGAGACTCTTATTTTGTTAGCGCAGGCAGCATGAAGCAGGGCTTTTATTGTGAAGATAGGAAATGTGCAGTCGGCCTTTAGAGTTTTGACGGAAGGGGACGGCGCGAAATTCTGTTGAAATAAAAAGTGTTTCTCGCCTTCCTCTCTGTCATTTTTTTATAATAATGAACTGGCAGCAGCCAGCGTCATCTCACAAGACCCTCGGGTGCCGTGAATGTCAATCAAGCAAGCTACGGAATTTGCCGCCAATGTTTTTGTTGTAAAGTGTATGGAAGCTGGATGAATTAGATGCCAAAAACCAACCACTTTCATGTGGTATTGTACAGAAAGGACAACTTTTTTTCTCCTCCATTTGAAAATGTGGGCGTTATCATCATTACTGTCTGATTCCAATCAATGCAAGTCATCAGAATCAGGTAATACACCAACTTATATTCTTGTCTTCGTGAAAGAAAGACATCTATATGTGTTACACATGCTTGTATTATCATTAAACACATTTAACTTGTTTACAAAAATGTCTCTTTCATAAATAAATAAATATAAAGGATATATATAAATGAGGTAGATCCCCTTGAGTTGGTCAATTGAAAAGTAGCTCGCCTGCTGAAAAAGTGTGGGCACCCCTGTTCTACTTCTTCACCATTCATGTCTGTATGGTCGCTTCCCCATAATGTGTTGTGGGCATCCATCAACCCATTTTCTACCGCTTGTCCCTTTCTGGGTCACAGGGGGTGTTGGAGTCTATCTCAAATCGCCACACTGTATTCCCCTGTCTATCTCTGTGGAAATGTTGTTAAAAGTTTCTTGTGTTAGCTTATTGTGTCTGCTTCATGCATCAATCAATCAATCAATGTTTATTCATATAGCCCTTAATCACAAATGTCTCAAAGGACTGTACAAACCATTACGACTACGTCATCCTCGGAAGAACCCACAAAAGGGCAAGGAAAACTCCCACCCAGTGGGCAGGGAGAATTCACATTCAGTGGGACGCCAGTGACAATGCTGACTATGAGAAACCTTGGAGAGGACCTCAGATGTGGGCAACCCCCCCCCTCTAGGGGACCGAAAGCAATGGATGTCGAGCGGGTCTAACATGATGCTGTGAAAGTTCAATCCATAGTGGTTCCAACACAGCCGCGAGAGTTCAGTTCAAAGCGGATCCAAGACAGCAGCAAGAGTCCCGTCCACAGGAAACCATCTCAAGCGGAGGCGGATCAGCAGCGTAGAGATGTCCCCAACCGATACACAGGCGAGCGGTCCATCCTGGGTCCCGACGAGCGATCCATCCTGGGTCTCGACTCTGGACAGCCATGCTGGGTACTCATTTGTATAACATGCATGATGTTATACAAATTTACTATTTTCTCCTCTAGGGGTACATACTTTAATTACTGTACACTCATAGTCACTGGAACCATTTTATTTTTTGTATGCCAGTGTAGTTTTTACAAATGTTAAACAGCCACCACCTTGTTGACTATGTTTTCTGTCACATCTCATAGACGAGCACCCCGCTATTACAAAGTTCAACTGAGGTTCAAGCCATGTTTCTTGTATGCAAACAACATCAGGTGTTGCTTCCATCTCTGATAAAACTTACTTACGGAAGTACTGGCTGTCCAGAGTCGAGACCCAGGATGGACTGCTCGACGGGACCCAGGATGGTTGGGGACATCTCTACGCTGCTGATCCGCCTCCGCTTGAGATGGTCTCCTGTGGACGGGACTCTCGCTGCTGTCTTGAATCCGCTTTGAACTGAACTCTCGCGGCTGTGTTGGAGCCACTATGGATTGAACTTTCACAGTATCATGTTAGACCCGCTCGACATCCATTGCTTTCGGTCTCCTAGAGGGGGGGGGGGGTTGCCCACATCTGAGGTCCTCTCCAAGGTTTCTCATAGTCAGCATTGTCACTGGCGTCCCACTGGATGTGAATTCTCCCTGCCCACTGGGTGTGAGTTTTCCTTGCCCTTTTGTGGGTTCTTCCGAGGATGTTGTAGTCGTAATGATTCGTGCAGTCCTTTGAGACATTTGTGATTTGGGGCTATATAAATAAACATTGATTGATTGATTGACTTAAGCTCTTTCAAATTAGCAATTAAACCTTTGGCATTCCTTTGTAACACAACCTGCAACATATAATTTTGCTTTACAGGATTCAGCATTGAATGTATACTTAGATGTCCAAGGTGTCCATATTTAAACACCTGGGAGCAAAACTGGCCAAAGATGCCACATGTGATGCAGAAATCCACATTCGGATCGCCATAGCAACAGCAGCAATGACCAAACTTTACCGTTTGGATGCGAGACCTGGACATTCCTGGTAGGATCAGAACAAAACATACAAGCCTTTGAAAAGAAATGCCTCAGAAGAATTCTTAAGATAACATACCACAAACACAAAACCAATGAGTATGTGCGAGGTGAAGTCGAAAGGTCACCAAGAACTCCTGCTCGCGACAGTCAAAAGAAAGAAATGAGCTTGGTTCGGCAACATATGCCGCCGTGACACCCTGTGCAAGACCATCATGCAGGGAAGGAAACAAGGAAGACCGCGGAAATCCTAGACAGACAACATCAAGACATGGACGGACCTGTCGACCCCAGAGCTAATGGCGGCCACAAAGGACCGTGGGAACTAGCACAAACTGACTCCTTCTTCATCATTTATCCCCCAGTCGACTTGACCGTCATGGGAAAGACTGAGAGTGAGTGTATAATTTCTGCTTTCACGTCTTTAATCCCCAGAAATTCCTCAGCGGCCTTGACTACAGTTTAAAGGCTATCACTTGTCCTCTGCTGTTGCATTGTTACATTCACTGTTTTACAAATAAAATCTATAAAACTAGATTCATCAACTAGCATTGTGTCTTTCTAGATCTTATTTAAAAAAGGGCATGGTTATTTTTCTTTTTGTACTTGTCTAGTGATTGTTTGAGCTCTACCGTCTGCTGTCGGCTGAGGTATTGTGGTAGTCACCGCTAGCTCTGCTTGCTTGACTTTTTGGACTGCATCTGCAAATGACATTATTGGTTACTTTTGAATTTCATTGTCTCTCTTGCTTGCTTTGGGACCGAACATCCCCCATAAGTTGTGTTCCACACCACAGTTGCAGCATTTGATTTTGGTTTCTTTGTCACACTTGCCTCCTCCATGAATCGCCACCTTAACGTGGTGGAGGAGTCTGAGTACCCAAATGATCCAAGGTGCAATGTTGTTGGGGGCTACATGCCCCTGATGGGTTTTCCCAAGGCAAACTGGTCTAAGTGATGGGTCAGACTGAGAGCGATTCAGAAGACTCTTATGAAGAGAGGAAAATCGAGGAACCGCACCTCGCCCGACCCACTCTGGAGCCATGCCCACAGCAGGGGCTCATCAGCGAGCGCCCGGTGGCCAAGACTTCCTTTACAGAGCCTGAAAGAGAGACCCACAAACTGCAGGGGGATCCATTATAGTCCGGTGCTATGTGTATTGGGCAGCAGTCGAAGGTGAATGCCTCGACAACCCGGTCCTCGGTTGCCAAATCTGGTGGGGAAAGAATCTGAGCTTGTGCATGAGTGAAGCTGCCAGAATGAAGATCAGCATCTCCAAATCTGAGGCCATGGTTCTCAGTCTGAAAAGGGTGGACTGCAACCCTTGAATTGGAAGTGAAGGTCTGCCTTTAGTGGAGGAGTTTGAGTATCTTGGGGTCTTGTTTTTTGATTGATTGAAACATTTATTGGTAGATAGCACAGTACAGTACATATTCCGTACAATTCACCACTAAATGGTAACACCCAAATAAGTCTTTCAACTTGTTTAAGTCGGGGTCCAGGTAAATCAATTCACGAGTAAGGGAAGAATTGGTGCAGCATCTGAAGTGATGTCATTTGTGTTGAAAAAGGAGCTGAGCCAGAAAGCGAAGCTTTCGATTTACAGGTGGGTCTCCGTTCCTACCCTCACCTATGGTCATGAACTTTAGGTAATGACCGAAAGGACAAGGTCGCGAATACAAGCGGCAGAAATTAGTTTCCTCCACAGGATGTCTGGGATTACCCTCAGAGATAGGGTGAGGTCGGTAATCCGGGAAAGACTCAGAGTAGAGCCAAGGCTCCTTCGCGTCGGGAGGAGCCAGCTGAGATGGCTCAGGCATTCACTACGAATGCCTCCTAGACCCCTCCCTGGTGAGGTGTTTCAGGCATGACCAGCCGGGAGGAGACTTCAGGGTAGTTGGAGGGACTATGTCTCACAGCTGGCCTCGGAATGCCTCTGTATCGCCCCTTATAGAAGTAGAGGAGGTGGCCGGGGGACAAGGAAGTTTAGACACTTTAGCTTCGACTGCTGCCCCTGCAACCCGGACTCGGATAAGCGGCGGTAAAAATGGATGGATGGATGGATGTCCCACGTTCTTTGACATTTAAAACAACTTAAGGGAGCAGGTATAAATCATCGAACATAATAACTCATGAATCCCAGCATTCCTTGTTTAGGCAAAGCGTTTTTAAACTCTAGCATTAATAAAGAACTGTCTGATTTGACTCCCATTTCTACGCCGTTGTCATCCCTCCTTCTCTCACTTCATTCAATATCTCCTCCATTGAAACTGTCAACGGAACATGCAGAACTCATCAGAGGTTGACTAAACTACCAGAGACATGTACGTTTACTCTTTGCTCACCCACTTTATCGGTCCGTAGTACTGAGTGTCTCTGTGCTTTCTCTCTAGCCTTAGCATCATGTTGCTAAGGAATTTGCTATCTCGATTGGATGAAATTGCACTCCTTCCTCTATAAACAGCTTTACTTTCCATTCATCTTGCTCATCTCTAGATTTAATGTCAGACCTGCTGGCTTTTACCTGTTTTTCTGCTGACGTACCTTCGAACTCTGATCCAGAGCTGTCACTCAGCCGAGTAATGGTTCTGTTTTTCCTTCTCCTTCCTGCCAAGCCATAGCCTCATTCCTTCCGTATCTACAATCAACCATGTTGTATACATTCACAGTCCAGTTGTTGTTTACCTTCCACAGCTTGTGTTTCCCCTCACCTGCTCCTGATCACTAATCAACTACAGTATCTTATACCTGCCTCGCGCTACAATTTGTGTTTGACTTTACGCTACTCCTATGTTTTGTATTTTTGCTTTCCATGCTAAATAATATTTTAATTGCTATGCTAAGCTAAAGCTATCCTTGAGCATCTCTTATGTTCCCAGCGGTACGCTGGTTTTATTTTTGTATTTGTCTATTGAGAATAAATCAGCATCATACCTGCATCTTGGGGAGACGACTAGCAGCAAAATGCAACCCATTCGCAACACGAATAACCCGAAAAGGTGAAAAAAGGATAACATTGATGCAAATATGACTGTCACTGTTGTGATCCGTGACTCGGATCTTCACATATTGTTTATTTTTCCATCTTTGTTCTCATTCTCCGTTTGATCCGTTTATTTCCCGTTTAGTCCATCACCATGGTTACTTATTAGTTTCAGCTGTTACTCCCGGTTCCTGCACACCTGTTCTCTGCTAATCACCTTCCCTTTGTAGGCCAACCTCTTCTGTTTATTCTTTCTGGGACTCTAGTTTGTTTTCACACAACGGTACGTCTGCTTTGCACTTTTGCTTACATGCAATTCCTGTAGTATTCTCGCGAGCTCTCACGCTGCGCAATTTTATTCATTCTTAGCTCTCATGCTAAATGTTTTGTTTTCCCCTTTGTGTGCCTATGTGCCAGTTTAATTTACTATTTGTTTATCCTAGCTTTCATGCTAGCGTCTTTTGTTTCCCTTTTTATGAGCTCCAGTGTTTTTGTTCAGAGCTCACTTTTTGTTAATAAATTTGTTAGATCTTACCTTTGTTGTGTCCTTCGTTTGACGCATCCTCGAGGGAATCGAACCCGGTACCACGATGCCGAAGCGGCGTTACAGTCACAAGGTTAATAAAATAAGTATTTCCCACTTGTTCCACCTCAACACGCTAGTTACACTCGTAGCACACTTTTCTATTGATATGTGTTTCTGGTCTTCGGACAGAAGGGTGACACGGCTGTGGTCAAAACAGACGTCGGAGTTGCCTCATTACAAGCAAGTGTCATTATTCAGAGCTGCAGCGCCTGAAGGAGAACGTCAAAAAGATAGGTCCCTCTTAACTTGGAGAAGCCAAACCATCAGTTTGTATATTCCTCCTTCCTGTCTGTGTGTGTGAGATGTTTTTGTTAGAGTGTCTGAAAAACACTGCTTTAAGTCCAAACTTAAATGTTGGCATTGAGCTAGACAGGAGTCTATTCTCAAGGATAGTGTTATCACTTTTGCTTTACCAAGTCCCAATTAAGACCTCTTTCCTACAAGATGTGATCCAATCCACCTGTGAATATCCAACTAAGGGGCTTTATCTTATTAAGGCTCAAATACCACTATTTACTTAAACTTGGTGGTGTGCTTTCTCCAAGATGAATATGAACATGCAAAACATAGCATGAGTTAATTAATTCACTTCACTATAAATTTAGGTCGGAGTGAAGGGCACTCTGGGTTGCATTGTTCTTGCTTTCATTTTCATCGCAGGTCGCAGGTCTGGGCTTGTGCATTGTTCTTCGGCACGTAGCATTTCAGGGCCAACTGTCTTTTGTCAGTATTAATCAATCAATCAATCATCAATCAATGTTTATTTATATAGCCCCAAATCACAAATGTCTCAAAGGACTGCACAAATCATTACGACTACAACATCCTCGGAAGAACCCACAAAAGGGCAAGGAAAACTCACACCCAGTGGGCAGGGAGAATTCACATCCAGTGGGACGCCAGTGACAATGCTGACTATGAGAAACCTTGGAGAGGACCTCAGATGTGGGCAACCCCCCCCCCTCTAGGAGACCGAAAGCAATGGATGTCGAGCGGGTCTAACATGATACTGTGAAAGTTCAATCCATAGTGGCTCCAACACAGCCGCGAGAGTTCAGTTCAAGCGGATCCAAGACAGAAGCGAGAGTCCCGTCCACAGGAAACCATCTCAAGCGGATCAGCAGCGTAGAGATGTCCCCAACCGATACAGGCGAGCGGTCCATCCTGGGTCTCGACTCTGGACAGCCAGTACTTCATCCATGGTCATCGGACCGGACCCCCTCCACAAGGGAGGGGGGGACATCGGAGAAAGAAAAGAAGCGGCAGATCAACTGGTCTAAAAAGGAGGTCTATTTAAAGGCTAGAGTATACAGATGAGTTTTAAGGTGAGATTTAAATGCTTCTACTGAGGTAGCATCTCGAACTGTTACCGGGAGGGCATTCCAGAGTACTGGAGCCCGAACGGAAAACGCTCTATAGCCCGCAGACTTTTTTTGGGCTCTAGGAATAGCTAATAAGCCGGAGTCTTTTGAACGCAGATTTCTTGCCGGGACATATGGTACAATACAATCGGCAAGATAGGCTGGAGCTAGACCGTGTAGTATTTTATACGTAAGTAGTAAAACCTTAAAGTCACATCTTAAGTGCACAGGAAGCCAGTGCAGGTGAGCCAGTACAGGCGTAATGTGATCAAACTTTCTTGTTCTTGTCAAAAGTCTAGCAGCCGCATTTTGTAATGCAGACCCGAACCAATGCAGACCTGTTTGCGTCTTTTCTTACAACACAAGCTGCTTACCAACCAGGCAGGGGAACCATTTAGCAAATATTAGCCCTGGTAAAAAAATATTGAACAGTCCATCGAATTTAACAATCCTGTGCATTTTACCTTCATTGACTTTACGAAAGCTTTTGATGTATCAAACTTTCCTGCTTGATAAAACATCAATCAAGAATAAAATACATTAACCCTCTGAAACAGTCATATTATTTTCGGGTCTCCCCATGTCTAGCATTAAAAGATTACAGTTGGTACAAAATGCGGCTGCTAGACTTTTGACAAGAACAAGAAAGTTTGATCACATTACACCTGTACTGGCTCACCTGCACTGGCTTCCTGTGCACTTAAGATGTGACTTTAAGGTTTTACTACTTACGTATAAAATACTGCACGGTCTATCTTGCCGATTGTATTGTACCATATGTCCCGGCAAGAAATCTGCGTTCAAAGGACTCCGGCTTGTTAGTGATTCCCAAAGCCCAAAAAAAGTCTGCGGGCTATAGAGCGTTTTCCGTTCGGGCTCCAGTACTCTGGAATGCCCTCCCGGTAACAGTTCGAGATGCTACCTCAGTAGAAGCATTTAAGTCTCATCTTAAAACTCATTTGTATACTCTAGCCTTTAAATAGACTCCCTTTTTAGACCAGTTAATCTGCCGTTTCTTTTCTTTTTCTTCTATGTCCCACTCTCCCTTGTGGAGGGGGTCCGGTCCGATCCGGTGGCCATGTACTGCTTGCCTGTGTATCGGCTGGGGACATCTCTGCGCTGCTGATCCGCCTCCGCTTGGGATGGTTTCCTGCTGGCTCCGCTGTGAACGGGACTCTCGCTGCTGTGTTGGATCCGCTTTGGACTGGACTCTCGCGACTGTGTTGGATCCATTATGGATTGAACTTTCACAGTATCATGTTAGACCCGCTCGACATCCATTGCTTTCCTCCTCTCCAAGGTTCTCATAGTCATCATTGTCACCGATGTCCCACTGGGTGTGAGTTTTCCTTGCCCTTATGTGGGCCTACCGAGGATGTCGTGGTGGTTTGTGCAGCCCTTTGAGACACTAGTGATTTAGGGCTATATAAGTAAACATTGATTGATTGATTGATATGGAAACTCAAAAGCATGCCTCGAAACGGATATTCTGAAAGAAGTTAAACAAGGTGATGTTTTTTCTCTTATCCTGCGGTTTTTTTTCAGCTAAAGAAAATCTCTAAACCTAAAAAAATGTTCATGCTTTTGTGTTTTTGCATTAGACTACTGTAACAGTCTGTTTTCATGTCTGAACGAAAATGAGCTCTCTCGATTGCAATCAGTGAAAAACTCTGCAGTAAGAATTCTGACTCGTACAAATAGGAGGACCCACATAGCCCTTTTTCTTTGGCTTCCTGTGTCCTAGAGAATCAAGTAAAACATTCTGGTTCTAGCCTTCAGAACCTTGCATGTTTAGGCTCCGTCTTATATGAGTTATCTGTGGATCAGAATCTTCCGCCCTAATTGTGCTCAATTGACTCTGTTGACAAGTTCAAAAGCAATCTTAAGATTCATTCAATTGTTCAGGCAGTTATTTAGCTAATAGTTAGCTGCTATTTTTATGTTGTTTTTTTGATATTGTATATTGAAAATGAGTCTCTCCATAACCAAGGGCATGACAACCGATAAAATCAACACAAACCTTTTATCTTACCGTTTATAACCATCAAATCTCTCAAGTAACTGAATTTGTCTACCTAGACCAGGGGTAGGGAACCTATGGCTCTAGAGCCAGATGCGGCTCTTTTGATGACTGCATCCGGCTCTCAGGTAAATCTGATCTGACATTACTTGACACGATAAGTAATGAATAATTCCACTTGTAATCACAGTGTTAGAAATAATGTTCAAAATATAAAACATTCTCATGCTTTATTAATCCATCCATCCGTTTTCTACCGAACCTGTTAAAGAAGTTCCGTTAATGGTAAGAAGGTATTTATTAATTATTGGTTAGTGTGGGGCTTGCTCTCCTGGGGGTTCTTCAGACCACCAAGCACCGACATGAGAGCCTGTTTCAGGGCTACAATATTGTTTTATTTTTCAATAAGTCTCTCATTTGCTTTCCAGCAATTGTCTTTTTCTCTTCCGTTCTCGCTCGCACTCTGGCTCCAGCCCCAACCCCGTCTCTCCTCCTGGCTGCTGCTTACAACAGAGCGACAGGTGATTAGATAAAAAGGCCCAGGTGGGCCTTCTACGCACCTGTTGCTGATTTCGAGGCCGATCCTGGCAACACCCCGCTTCGCTGCAGGCCACGCCCCTTCCCCAGTTAGCTTCAGAATAACAATGTTATTACAAAGAATAAGGGACCTATTTATACTCTAGAAATGTTGGTCTTACTTAAAAATACACGCGTTTAGTTGTGTTCAGGGTTTAAAAAAATACGGAAATACATTTTAAAATATTTGGATTCTTGGCTCTCTCAGCCAAAAAGGTTCCCGACCCCTGACTTAGACCATAAACTTTACTCAAAAATGAGGGACTGGCTGCCATCCAGGATCGCATTGGCTTAGGCCAGAGGTCGGTAACCCAAAACGTTGAAAGAGCCATATTGGACCAAAAACACCACAAAAAAATGTGTGGAGCTGCATACAATTAAAAGCCTTATATAAGTGTTATAATGAAGGCAACAAATGATGCAGGTGTGTATATTAGCTATATTAGACTACTATCAAAACGACTATGTGTCGCAGGCTGACACAAATCTTTGTTGACAGGATTGTTGTATTAATAATTTATTCTACACATTTTTGCAACACTGGAAATCATTATTAAAATTGAGGCTTCTCACAGGATGAGATAACTTCTGGAAATTACTGGCTCAGAATGGTCAAAGGTATAGATGTGTGACCAAGTTAAAGGAAACGGCAGGCTGTCTTCTTCTAATAGATTTATTACAATCTTTGCAAGCTGGGTAATGTTTGCTGTGGTCTGGAACAACATAGCACACAAATAACTATAAGAAATGCAGCCTATATTACATCCAGATAATGTGTCATAAGACATTAAAATATATATTAAATACACACAGGACATAAGTAAAGGAAATTAAATTAGATCAAATATACTTACAAATGAGGCATAATGTGGGAGTGGAGCCAATGCTGTATAATACACTGTATTTATGTCATTCACATGTGAATAATGTTTTATAATAGACTCTATTTATAGTATTCGCAAGTGAATAATGCTGTATAATAGACTGTATTTAGGTTCCTAACATGTAAATAATGCAGTATAATACACTGTATTTATGCTATTCACATGTGAATAATGCTGTATAATAGACTGTATTTATATTATCCACATGTGAATAATGCTGTATAATAGACTGTATTTATGTTATTCACATGTGAATAATGTTTTATAATAGACTCTATTTATATTATTCACATGTGAATAATGCTGTATAAAACACTGTATTTAGGTTCTTAACATGTGAATAATGCAGTATATTAGACTGTATTTATTTTATTCACATGTGAATAATGTTGTATAATACACTGTATTTATGTTATTCACTTGTGAATAATGTTTTATAATAGACTCTTTTTATATTATTCACATGTGAATACTGCTGTATAATAGACTGTATTTATATTATTCACATGTGAATAATGCTGTATAATAGATTGTATTTATAGTATTCACATGTGAATAATGCTGTATAATAGACTGTATTTATATTATTCACAAGTGAATAATGCTGTATAATACACTGTATTTATATTATTCACATGTGAATAATGCTGTATAATAGACAGTATTTATAGTATTCACATGTGAATAATGCTGTATAATGGATTGTATTTATATTATTCACATGTGAATAATGCTGTATAATAGACTGTATTTATATTATTCACATGTGAATAATGCTGTATAATAGACAGTATTTATATTATTCACATGCCAAAAATACCTAAGTGTTTAATGTGTATTGTGAGCAAACTTCTGCTGAATTTCCCCCAGGGATCAATAAAGTATTTTCTATTCTATTCTACTCTATTCCATAATAATGCAATATGTACATACAGCTAGACTAAATAGAATGTTGTTATCGATTAGCTTGCAGTCATGGATTGACCAAATTAAGCTCACCTTTGTGCATTCCCGCACAGTATAAAACGGTTGGTGGACAAAATGAGACAAAGAAGAAGTGGCATAAAACACGTCATTTGGTGGCAGTGTCGGAGAAAGTTTTACATGTCAACAAACCACGATGAGTTTAAGGATCGCCGAAATTAGGAAAAAAAACGGTGCCTGCCAAATACTCTCATCAGTGAAGCATGTTTAATACAAACAGTGGGATTTCTAACCATGAGGAAGGTTTGTTTCTCCTTCAGAAAATCTATTAAAATGTATAAATATATATATATATGTAAAGATTTTTTTTGCTTCATCTTTTTACATTTTCACACATCCTGAAATAGGTCCAGGGGGCCCTTGTGGTGGCTCTAGAGCCGTGGGTTACAGCTTTTATCAATTAGTATATCATATCATCTATAATCGGAGATCTTCAACATCTTCCTGCTGTACCGTATGAATTGCAACCTGTTAACTGGACCTTCAAATCCTTGCAAAAACTAGTCGTCTTCCAAGATTATCTGGTGAGTTTCATGGCGCACAAAAGACTGTTTGATCATACGCAAGTTGAAGACCTTCTTCACACAACAATGAAGTTTTACGGTCACACTAAACGCTCTACTCAAGGTGCAAGCAAAATTGGCCTTGAAGGAATAATAATAGTAAGAAGAAACCGAGAAAAACAAAACATTTGCCATTGGACCGGAAAAACCTGATGTCCCTGAACACCACTCTCAAAACACGAGATTTAATGGAGACTGATGACACGCGGCGATGCGAAATCTGCCTAAGGCGAAAGATGAGTGGTGGTGGTGGATTTTTGTTCGGCATTTTTCGATGGCGGGGTCGATGGCTTTTGGCTTTGAGGCTGCGTCGTGTGCATTTCGTCGCGTGCTAATGAGAGTGAGTGCACTACACGTCCAACAGTTGACAGAATGATTGATTTAATGTGAACAATTTCATCGGTCTGATGTGGCGAGGCAAAATTTATTGGCGGCATGTGATGCTTGTAAACTCGGGGGGGGGGATCCATAAATTAGCTGCAGCATTGTATAAAGAGCCGGGTTCGAAACGTGGGGGAAACTAGCGTCTTACAGTCCGGAAATGACGGTATACTTGCACCAAAACATTCAGAATTCAGAATATCTTTTTTTACCAACCCCGTTTCCATATGAGTTGGGAAATTGTGTTGGATGTAAATATAAACGGAATACAATGATTTGCAAATCCTTTTCAACCCATATTCAATTGAATGCACTACAAATACAAGATATTTGATGTTCAAACTCATAAACTTTACTTTTTTTTGCAATTAATAATTAACTTAGAATTTCATGGCTGCAACACGTGCCAAAGTAGTTGGGAAAGGGCATGTTCACCACTGTGTTACATCACCTTTTCTTTTAATAATACTCAAAATGCCGCTTCTTTTCTTTCTCCTATGTCCCCCCCTCCCTTGTGGAGGGGGTCCGGTCCGATGACCATGGATGAAGTACTGGCTGTCCAGAGTCGAGACCCAGGATGGACCGCTCGTCGGGACCCAGGATGGACCGCTCGCCTGTATCGGTTGGGGACATCTCTACGCTGCTGATCTGCTTGAGATGGTTTCCTGTGGACGGGACTCTCGCTGCTGTCTTGGATCCGCTTGAACTGAACTCTCGCGGCTGTGTTGGAGCCACTATGGATTGAACTTTCACAGTATCATGTTAGACCCGCTCGACATCCATTGCTTTCGGTCCCCTAGAGGGGGGGGGGGGTTGCCCACATCTGAGGTCCTCTCCAAGGTTTCTCATAGTCAGCATTGTCACTGGCGTCCCACTGGATGTGAATTCTCCCTGCCCACTGGGTGTGAGTTTTCCTTGCCCTTTTGTGGGTTCTTCCGAGGATGTTGTAGTCGTAATGATATGTGCAGTCCTTTGAGACATTTGTGATTTGGGGCTATATAAATAAACATTGATTGATTGATTGAATAAACGTTTGGGAACTGAGGAAACTAATTATTGAAGCTTTGAAAGTGGAATTCTTTCCCATTCTTGTTTTATGTAGAGCTTCAGTCGTTCAACAGTCCGGGGTCTCCGCTGTCATATTTTACGCTTCATAATGCGCCACACATTTTCGATGGGAGACAGGTCTGGACTGAAGGCGGGCCAGGAAAGTACCCGCACTCTTTTTTTACGAAGCCACGCTGTTGTAACACTTGTCTTGCTGAAATAAGCAGGGGCGTCCATGATAACGTTGCTTGGATGACAACATATGTTGCGCCAAAACCTGTATGTACCTTTCAGCATTAATGGTGCATTCACAAATGTGTAAGTTACCCATGCCTTGGGCACTAATACACCCCCATACCATCACAGATGCTGGCTTTTGAACTTTGCACCTAAAACAATCCGAATGGTTATTTTTCTCTTTGTTCTGGAGGACACCACGTCCTCTGTTTCCAAATATAATTTGAAATGTGGACTCGTCAGACCACAGAACACTTTTCCACTTTGCATCAGTCCATCTTAGATGAGCTCGGGCCCAGCCAAGCCGGCGGCGTTTCAGGATATTGTTGATAAATGGGTTTGGCTTTGCATAGTAGAGTTTTAACTTGCACTTAGAGATGTAGCCACCAACTGCAGTTACTGACACTGGTTTTATGAAGTGTTCCTGAGCCCATGTGGTGATATCCTTTACACACTGATGTCGGTTTTTGATGCAGTACCACGTCAGGGATCAAAAGTCCGTAATATCGTCGCTCACGTGCAGTGATTTCACCAGATTCTCTGAACTTTTTGATGATTTTACAAACCGTAGATGGTAAAATCCCTAAATTCCTTGCAATAGCTCGTTGAGAAATGTTGTTCTAAAACTGTTCGACAATTTGCTTACAAAGTGATGACCCTCACCCCATCCTCGTTTGTGAATTACTTAGCATTTCATGGAAGCTGCTTTTATACCCAATCATGGCACCCACCTGTTCCCAATTAGCCTGCACACCTGTGGGATGTTCCATATAAGTGTTTGATGAGCATTCCTCAACTTTATCAGTATTTATTGCCACCTTTCCCAACTTCTTTGTCACGTGTTGCTGGCATCAATTTCTAAAGTTAATGATTATTTGCAAAAGTTTGAGCATGAAATATGTTGTCTTTGTAGCATATTCAACTGAATATGGGTTGAAAATTATTTCCAAATTATTGTCGTCGTTTTATATTTACATCTAACACAATTTCCCAACTCATACGGAAACGGGGTTTGTACTTCATTCTGGAATCAGGGATGAGCTGGGTTCAATGTCCAGTGATCCGACTATTGATCCACAAGGGAAATTGTTAGACACAGTAGCTCAATTGAAAAAAATATTGATAATCTTACGAGCTACTTTGGTCTAATACAGGGGTGTCAAACTCATTTTAGATCAGGGGGTCACATGGAGAAAAATCGACTTCGAAGTGGGCCGGACTGGTAATGGCATGAGAACTTAAAAATAAAAACCATTCCGAATAAATGATGTGATAATGTTCATCAGTCAACTCAATGGTGTCAATTATCGATCTATCAAAATAAAAAAGTTATATAAGAATTAAATTACAAGACGTTAATTATGTAGTTTGCTCATTTTCCTCGACTGGTGCACTAACCACCTAAGGTTTATTTTGTTTTACATATGTAGCATCATCTGCAAAGATACAAATAATTGCTATTGCGACATCAAGTGGACACATTTAGAACAGCAGTTTCTTTCATTCAGAAAATTTCGGCTCATTTTTATACTTAGTTATCTCATCCCGCGGGCCGGGTAAAACCTGTTTGCGGGCCTGATCCCCTGGTCTAATATGAACATTTCATGTTGTGGTTATTGTGAGCAAAGTTATCACGGTTATCAGTATCATTGCTATACGGTTAAATGTTTTCAATGGTATTTATACACACATCATTTTAAAAAGTTTTATCAAAAAAATATAAATTAATCAGAGTGATAGAAAGCCCACTATTTTGCACCTTTTGTGTTCCTCATGCTTCGGTGTTGTGGCTTCCTACTCCGTTCAGCGGTGCTTGAACGCACCGTCGACGCAGCAGTTGAGCTTGCGTGGTAACTTTCTCCGATGCTGCCACAGAATACTTTTTTATTTTATTTTTTTTAACCACATCCTTATCACCTAATGTTAATGCTGTGCGTCGATGCCCAAAGACCACAGCATACTTCACACAGCTTGACATCAGACTGTAAAAAAAACCCATTGTCGTGTCCTTTAAAGGGGAACACTATCACAATTTCAAAAGGGTTAAAACCAATAACAATCAGTTCCCAGTGGCTTGTTGTATTTTTTGAAGTTTTTTTCAAAATTTTACCGGTCCCGGAATATCCCTAAATAAAGCTTTAAAGTGCCTTATTTTCGCTATCTTCGAAACCACTATCCATTTCCCTGTGACGTCATACAGGGCTGCCAATACAAACAACATGGCGGTTACCACAGCAAGATATAGCGACATTAGCTCGGATTCTGACTTGGATTTCAGCGGTTTAAGCGATTCAACAGATCACGCGTGTATTGAAACAGATGGTCGGAGTATGGAGGCAGATAGCGAAAACGAAATTGAAGAAGAAATTGAAGCTATTGAGCGAATAGCTATTGACGCTATTCGGCCATAGCGTGGGTGTACCTAATGAAGTGAACCATAGCATGGCTGCCTTATTAGCATCGCCGGTAAAATGTGCGGACCAAACGATCAGGACTTTCGCATCTTGTGACACTGGAGCAACTTAAATCTGTCGATTGGTAAGTGTTTGTTTCACATTAAATGTGGGTATCTAGTTTGAAATGTACATACAGCTAGCGGAAATAGCATGTTAGCATCGATTAGTGTGGCATGTTAGCATCGATTAGCTGGCAGTCATGCCGTGACCAAATATGTCTGATTAGCACATAAGTCAACAACGTCAACAAAACTCACCTTTGTGATTTCGTTGACTTTATCGTTGCAAATGCATCTGCAGGTTATCATCAATCAATCAATCAACGTTTACTTATATAGCCCTGAATCACTAATGTCTCAAAGGGCTGCACAAATCACTACGACATCCTCGGTAGGCCCACATAAGGGCAAGAAAAACTCACACCCAGTGGGACGTCGGTGACAATGATGACTATGAGAACCTTGGAGAGGAGGAAAGCAATGGATGTCGAGCGGGTCTAACATGATACTGTGAAAGTTCAATCCATAATGGATCCAACACAGTCGCGAGAGTCCAGTCCAAAGCGGATCCAACACAGCAGCGAGAGTCCCGTTCACAGCGGAGCCAGCAGGAAACCATCCCAAGCGGAGGCGGATCAGCAGCGCAGAGATGTCCCCAGCCGATACACAGGCAAGCAGTACATGGCCACCGGATCGGACCGGACCCCCTCCACAAGGGGGAGTGGGACATAGAAGAAAAAGAAAAGAAACGGCAGATCAACTGGTCTAAAAAGGGAGTATATTTAAAGGCTAGAGTATACAAATGAGTTTTAAGGTGAGACTTAAATGCTTCTACTGAGGTGGCATCTCGAACTGTTACCGGGAGGGCATTACAGAGTACTGGAGCCCGAACGGAAAACGCTCTATAGCCCGCAGACTTTTTTTGGGCTTTGGGAATCACTAATAAGCCGGAGTCCTTTGAACGCAGATTTCTTGCCGGCACATAAGGTACAATACAATCGGCAAGATAGGATGGAGCTAGACCGTGTAGTATTTTATACGTAAGTAGTAAAACCTTAAAGTCACATCTTAAGTGCACAGGAAGCCAGTGCAGGTGAGCCATTACAGGCGTAATATGATCAAACTTTCTTGTCCTTGTCAAAAGTCTAGCAGCCGCATTTTGTATCAACTGTAATCTTTTAATGCTAGACATGGGGAGACCCGAAAATAATATGTTACAGTAGTCGAGGCGAGACGTAACAATACATCTCTGTGCCATGTCTGTCTTAGCATCGCCGGTAAAATTTGCAGACACTATGGTACATTCAATGGGGGTCTGGCGGCAGATTTCTTGCCAGTGGTGCAACTTGAATCCCTCCCTGTTAGTGTTGTTACACCCTCCGACAACACACCGACGAGGCATGATGTCTCAAAGGTTCCAAAAAATAGTCGAAAAAACGGAAAATAACAGAGCTGAGACCCGGTGTTTGTAATGTGCAAATGAATATGGCGGGTGTGTTACCTCCGGTGACCTCATCGTTAAAAGAGCGATAAACAGAAAGGCGTTTAATTTGCCAAAATTCACCCATTTAGAGTTCGGGAATCGGTTAAAAAAATACATGGTCTTTTTTCTGCAACATCAAGGTATATATTGACGCTTGCATAGGTCTGGTGATAATGTTCCCCTTTAACTTCCTTTAAGACACCTTTTGAAATCCTACAGATGGATTGTTTTGCTCTTTGATCCCTTGATATATTGCACACCCCAGCTGCCCTTACTTCCAGTGCTGGATGGAGTGGCGAGCAACACATGCAGCCATTTAGTGAATTGTCTACTTTACTGCAGGAAGACGTTGGATTATTCTATTGTTAAAACATACCTGTGTATATATATGTATATATTAAATGCCTGTGCTAGAATCTTATAATTTCGGAAATGCCTAAAGAAGTGATTCTCAAACTGTGGCAAGTGTATTCCATCCAATGTAAGTATACAACATGTCGTACCAAACAAAAAACAATTGCCGTATTTTCCGGCTCGCTTGGTAGAGCGGCCGTGCCAACAACTTGAGGGTTGCAGGTTCGATTCCCGCTTGTGCCATCCTAGTTACTGCCGTTGTGTCCTTGGGCAAGGCACTTTACCCACCTGCTCCCGGTGCCACCCACACTGGTTTAAATGTAACTTAGATATTGGGTGTCGCTATGTAAAGCGCTTTGAGTCACTTGAGAAAAGCGCTATATAAATATAATTCACTTCACTTCACTGCCGATGAATAGTCTATTTTCGATCTTTTTTCATATACAAGGCGCACCGGATTATAGGACGCATTAAAGGAGTCATATTATTCTATTTTTTTTCCTAAATAAAAACACTTCCTTGGGGTCGAGGGGAGTGGTTCTCAAATGGGGGTACGCGTACCCCTGGGGGTACTTGAAGGTATGCCAAGGAGTGCGTGAGATTTTTTTTTTAAATATTCTAGAAATAGCAACAATTCAAAAATCCTTCATAAATATATTTATTGAATAATACTTCAACAAAATATGAATGTAAGTTCATAAACTGTGAAAAAAAATACAACAATGCAATATTCAGTGTGGACATCTAGATTTTTTTGTGGACATGTTCCATAAATATTGATGTTAAAGATTTCTTTTTTTGTGAACAAATGTTTAGAATGAAGTTGATGAATCCAGATGGATCTCTATTACAATCCGCAAAGAGGGCACTTTAAGTTGATGATTACTTCTATGTGTAGAAATCTTTATTTATAATTGAATCACTTGTTTATTTTTCAACGCCTTTTTAGTTATTTTTATGTATTTTTTTACAAATAGTTCAAGAAAGAGCAATATTTTGCACTGTTATACAATTTAATAAACCAGAAACTGATGACATAGTGCCTTGTTTTACTTCTTAATCTCTTTTTTTCAACCAAAAATGCTTTCCTCTTATTAGGGGGTACTTGAATTAAAAAAATATTCACAGGGTGTACATCACTGAAAAAACCTTGAGAACCACTGGCCTATGAGACCCCCAGCCGGCCTGACACGCTGGCAGCCAGTAGGCCCCAGCATGCAGACCGAGCTTTAAACCGTAAGCTGTGGACTGCTTGATGTCCCCAGTTCTCCCTGGTTCTTCGTCTCTTGTGAGCTGTTCCCTGGTTCCTTATTCTTCTCCTGTTTGCTGTCTCCTGTTTTCTTGGTTCCTGTTTTACCTGCATTTTTAGACATTAAATCATGTTTTCCTGCACCAAGCCTGCAATCCCAGCATCTTGGGGTTCGTGGCCACCAATACTAAACATTTATAACCTTGTCAAATGATTTAAAACCATGTGATGATCACAAATATTATGTTCATGTACCACATACATCAGGGGTGCCCACACTTTTTCTGCAGGCGAGCTACTTTTCAAGTGATGTGCACGCCAGCTTTCTGAGGGATCGCTTGTGCACGCCAGTTTTCCGAGACTCTGTATTTAGTTAGCGCAGGCAGCATGAAGCAGGGCTTTTATTGTGAGGATAGGAAATGTGCAGTCGGCCTTTAGAGTTTTGACGGAAGGTACGGCGCGAGAGTCTGTTGAAATAAAAAGTGTTTCTCGCCTTCCTCTCGGTCATATTTTAATACTAATGATCTTGCAGCAGCCAGCGTCATCTCACAAGACCCTCCGGTACTGTGAATGTCATTTAAGTGACGTCTTGGTGAAGATTGATGATCACTAATTTTTAGGTCTATTTTTTTTAAAAGCCTGGCTCGAGATCGACTGACACACCCCCCGCGGTCGACTGGTAGCTCGCGATCGACGTAATGGGCACCCCTGACATACACCTTAGGCTTAGGTCAGGCTGTAATAACCAAATATACTGCATATGAAGATACTTCTAGATGACTATGTTAGACTAAAATAAATAAATTAATATATATATTTTTTTGTGAACTGTCAAAATAAGTTGTGCAAATGAAAATACAGCTTCACCACGTTAGTCATATTTTTTGCGCTTAACCAACTTCTCAATGTCTTAAGCTCCATAATTCTTCTGTTTGTCATATTGTCATTACTGCCCCAAATGGTAAAGAAGTGTATTACAACTGAGTACCGCTGCGGCCCTTATGGACCACAGCTAAAAAACAGATTTGTTTTGCTGCCCAACAATTGAAACACTGCTCGAATAAATGCTAAAAGATTACTCTTTAAGACCATAACAAAGGAAAGATAATAATTCACTTTTATGAAATACTTCTTAGTTCCGTTTGTTTACTTTTATAGTCTCAGCATTTATTTGTGTTTGAAGTTTTTGCACTTATCTTTCACCATGCAAACTTAAATTATTGTAAAATTATGATCACCTACAGTTTCCTTCTCAACGTCTAATGTAGAGAGTTTTTTTGGCCTTGGATTGATAATCCTTTTTATTGGTAACTAAAAAATAGTGATAGTTTTTTTGCATCTGACTTGTTATGAAAAATAAACCCAACAACATGCACCTGCAAGCTCAAGTACGCTCCCTATTCATGGTGACTCAGTAATAGAGCGCCCATTTATAATATTTTTATGTATTTTAAAGCCTGATTAGCAAGTCGTGTATAAATGTTTGACGACATGCTGACTCACAAATGAATGAGGACCATCAGAAATTGTGCAAATTTAGGGATTTTTACTCTTTAAAATGTAAAAAAAAATGTTTTTTATTTTTATTTTTTTCCATCACAACAAGAATAACTGCCCCCCTTGGCAGTTCGTCCCTGACTGTATATCGTAAAGTACCGGTACCGCTCTTTCTTCTGAGTGGTGACTACAGAGCCGAAGCTCATGATGTTAAGTATGTCAAAACGCACACACTAAGTGCATACACGTAATAACATTTTGGAAAGGAAAAATGTAAAGAAAATATGATTCTACTGGTTAAGAAAGAGGGTGGTTGTGGAGGAAGGGCGTGATCAGCGCGCTTGCAGGAGCAAAGGTCTCCGCCTCTCTCCATGGTGCTGAAGACAGAGCACCATCAAATGGGGGCGTGGCAGTGCTGGCGGCGAGACACAGCTGGCAGGTGTTTAGATTTCCCAGGTGGTACGAGTTGTCTAATCACCTGTTGTCTTTAAAAGTAACGGTCGGGAACAGCAGGAGGAGGAGGGTTGGAGAGTTATAGAGAAAGACGACGGACTGAAAAGTCAAAACTGCAGAATATTTGTTGTTAGTAAAACCTTGTTGAACTCTGAACGGCAGACTCCAGTGAAAGTGTGTGAACAGCGGCACTCGCTAAGACGCGACTTCCACAATGGTGAAGCGCAACATGGAGGTATTTGGGCTTCAAAACAAAGGATTCCTGCTCGTCGGCTCCCAGACTGTGGTCGAGGAGAGCAGGGGAGACCTTTAACTTCACAATGGGTCCTTAAAGCTCCGCTCTTTGGTCGGAATGACGAGGCTGTCGGTTAGTTCCAACTTTGGTCACTTTATTTATAATGCACATGCTAGCATTACCTCTCCTAACTTGCCCACTCACTCACCCCACACACCGCCATTCTTAAAGGAGAACACACACCCATACGCTACTCTCACAACAGCTGTTTTAAAACACGCCTCGCCAAATTAATATTCATAATCACACACGTGGGTTGTAAATTCTTATGTCTGTGGGTAGAAAGGACGTGCGGTAGAGCTCCTTCTTGAACTGTGGATGTAACAGTCTGATTCTGAAAGAGCTACTTAGGGCCTCCAAAGTGCTGTGCATGGGGTGACATGGATTGGACCTTATGGTTGTCAACTTGGTCAACATTCTTCTGTCAGCCACCTCTTCAATGCTGTCTAGTGGGCAGCCTAGGACAGAGTCAGCTCTGTTACTGTCTCTGACCGTGCTGCCCTCACCCTAGAAAACGACAGCATGGAACAACGCAGAAGCAACCACAGTGACCCGGACACCCCGAAGGACTTCAGTCTTGAGAGCTGTAGGCGACTTTGACCCTCTTGTTCACAGCGTGTACATGTCCAGTCTAGTTTATTGTTAAGGTGAACTTCAAAGAAGTCCACCATTTCTATATCTGATCCTTTGATGCTCAACGGTGTGAGTGGTGGAGCTGACCGCCGGAAGTCAATCACAAGCTCTTTTGTTTTACTGGTGTTCAAGCCAGAGATGACACACCATTGCGGAGTCGTCTGAAAACTTCTGCAGATGGCAGCGGTTGGAGTCATGCCTGTAGTCCGAGGTATAGAGCGTGAACAGTAGAGATGCCCGGTCTGCGGTCTCATCCGCAGAGTCCGTGGATAAACCGCGGGTCGGGCGGTTGACATGACGAAAAAATAGATTTTAATTAGATTCGGGCGGGTGCCGGTTGAACCTTCCGGAAATATTTGATATACATGGTTCTGGGATCGGTATCCTTTTCCATTCAAAGAGCCATTTAAGACCCGTGTCATAAAGCGAAGTAGACAATAGGAGACGCTATTATTCTCTTGAATGACTGCCGTCAGTCACCCAGATAATAAGTATTAGGGCGTGCTATGAAGCCATTGGCTTTGTCGCCTTCTACAACACGTACGATCTGCTGTCAGTCCAGCATCATGTTGTGTGTGGCTTCCGCGGCAACACGCACACGACTGCAAGGCATACTGGGTGATACAGAGTACACTAATGGTTGTGATATAAACAATTTTAACACTCTTACTAATATGCGCCACGCTGTGAAGCCGCACCAATTAAGAACGATAAACACATTTCGGGAGAACATCCTCACAGTAACACAACATAAACGCAACACAACAAATACCCAGAATCCTTTGTATTCATGACTATTTTATACACCCCGCTAGCAGCAAACCCCGCAACCTCCCCCGCCCCCGTGCGTTGGTAAGGTGGGCGGGGTTGGGGGCGCGGGAGTGTAAAATATATTCAGGAAGTTTCACGGATACAAAGGATTGTGGGTATTTGTTGTGTTGCATTTATGTTGTGTTACTGTGAAGATGTTCTCCTGAAATGTGTTTGTCAATCTTATATTGTGTGGCTTCATAGCGTGGCACATATTAGTAAGTGTTAAAGTTGTTTATATCACAACCATCAGTGTATTCTGTATCACCCAGTATGCATGTAATCTTGTGCATGTAATTGCGGAAGCTGCACACAACATGTTGCCGGACCAATAATCGGTTCGTACATGTTGTTGAAGGTGTCTAAGGCAATGGCTCCACAGCGCGCCCATATTCTTATCATCAGGATGAACGCTATTGGATAGTCGCGAGAATGTTAGCGGCTCCAATTGACTTCATTACTCTGTGAAACAGATTTATATAGCTCTGTGAGTGGTAAAGGCGGCCGACCTCTGATGTATTTCAGCGGGCGGGTGGCGGGCGGGTACGGTCCTGATAAAATGTCGGTTTGGGTGGATGACGACCTTGGTTCTGCGGTTGCGGATGATATACTTGCCTATCCGCGCATCTCTAGTGAACAGGTAAGTTAAGAGCACCGTGCGTTGCAAACTGCCACATCGGGAGAACAGTCTGGCTGCTTCAGCTGTGAACTACCTCATCAAGCCTGTCGATGAGGTAGTTAACGATGCATGGAGTCAGGTGATGGTGCACTCCCACCTGGTCCAGTTTCATCCACGGCAGTGACTGCTCCGCTGGATGCTGTTGAAAGCGCTGGAGAAGTCAATCAATGTCCTTTATTTAACCAGGTAAAACTCATTGAGTTCAAGAAAGACTTGGCCGAGAGGTTAACAAGACCAAATTAAGGAAATACAGGAGCCGTCAAACGCCATAGTTAAATTAAAAAAATACATACAAATATGTGGAAGTCTTCCTCCCGTGGTTTCACCTGATGCCGACAAACCTCCACGATAGCCCGGATTTCTGATGTTAGCAATGTCGTTGTATTTTACAGCGCACACAGGCTAGGATAACACACCCAACTTTTCAGTTTCCGCTCTGTGACTTTTCATTATCTCTGGTCATCCTTTTCACTCGCATTGTCCAGTGCACGTCTGCTCGTCAACTCCAACTCCAACAACTCTATCTCGGTCCAGTTGTAGCAAATAACCATCACAGGTGATTGGAATGATACCTCCAGCTGGGTAATCCAATCACCTGTCAGCTGTGCTACGAGCTGTCCTTACACACCCCGCAGACCACGCCCCTTACACAATATATTAACATAAAAACATGTGCTAGGTCAAAACAATGTATACAATGTTTCAGTAAAAACAAGTTAAATGCCGAGTAGAAACAGTTTCCCGATCCTTTAAAATGGCCAGAAATTCCACCAAACCTCAGATCTTTCTGTAAGTTATTCAATGACTATGGAGCAGTCAAAGATCATGACTCTCACCACACTCTCCACGGTCTCCAGGTGGGAGAGGGCATAATCCATCCCAATGATAAGAAGTGATTGCCCCTTTGCTCTGACGATTCATAAAAGTTTGCACTCGGTCGGCTAAGTAGGAGTGTGAGAAATGTGAGAGATCAACCCAGAATTACACCTTAAGAGCTTGTTTATGATCTCAAGGGACTGGAGAACACAGTCAGCAGGAAAACAACCCTGTAATATAATGGATTTGTTTCGTGCAATTTACTCAAGCTTCCTTTGCTCAAGAAGGAAAATATTAAGCACTATTGGAATTTTGCCAGTGAAAACCTGAATAATTCAGAGACTCGGTTGAAGTGTTGTGGCCAGATGAGCTCATAATCAAGCTCTGCGGCATCAACTCTAATGGCTATGTTTGGTAGCAGAAACAAGCGGAATATCAACTCAAAAACCGCATCCTCACTGTCCACCGTGGAGATTCAAAGATTCTGCTTCAGGGTTTTTTCCTCTGCTAAGTGTACTGGAAGACTTCACCATGTTCATGGGGCCGATGAACAGCCATGGATCGTAAAACCTGAGGATATGAGATGGAGGAGATGCGGATGAGGGGACAGGACTGCGGAGCTAGCACTGAGCGCTGGGACGGAGAGGCTCCGTGGTGTCTTGACTGGGTGAGCAGGTGTCGGACACCTCAGTCACCTTGGACGTATCCTCGCTCATCCATGCGGACTGGACATTGGCCGAGAGTGGAGTCGGCTGTCTTGGTTGCTTTGTTGGGTCTGCTCCTGTCTCTGGCCATGCTCCCTCCACCCCAGCGGACGATGGCGTGGAACACCGCAGAGGCCACCACAGTGGATATGTTTCTTTTACTTTTTATTCATAGCTGTATGTAGGAGTGTCTGGTTGTATCTGCTGCTTTAATGTATTTGATGTCCTCTGTGTTCTTTGATGTTTGATGTTTCCCTCTTACACACATGGAAGAGGGATGTGTACTATAGCTATGAGTTGTTTTTTTCCCTTGGCCTCAGTCTGCACCCCCACTCCAGGGCCTAGGCTAAGACCGATTTTTTTATATTTTTATTTTGTTTTAATCTTCTATTTTTTTCTCCCATCCCCCCCCCCCCCCCCTGTTTACCTGTATGTCATCTTTTTTGTAAGGGGCGCTGGAAGCCGGCAGACCCGTCAGCGATCCTGTTCTGTCTCCCTGTAATGTTTGTCTGATCTTGAATGGGATTGTGCTGAAAATTGTAATTTTCCTGAAGGAACTCTCCTGACGGAATAAATAAAGTACTATCTAATCTAATCTATCTAACCTTGGAGGAGAATTACTCGAAGATTGGTCATAAATGGGTCTTCCAGCACCACAATCACCCAAAACATAAAACTAAAGCAACAAAGGACTGGCTCAAGGAGAAGCACATTCAGATCCTGGAGAGGCCAAGCCAATTCTTTTGATAAACACATTTGAATAATACAGATATGTTTTTTTTTGAAGAGGGAGATGATGTTGCGATCTGCTGCTCAGATCTTCACGTGTTTGTTTTTTCATTCTGTCTGACCCGTTTATTTCCTGTTTTTGTCCATCACTATGGTTACACATCAGTCCACCTGTTAGTCTCGCCCCGCACACCTGCTACTAATTTTCACCCTCCTATTTAAGCTCACCTTTTCTGTTTACTCATTCTCGGATCCTAATTTGCCCACGCGCATCAGTGACGACTCTCATCATTCGTATGTATTTTCTCGCTAGCTCTCACGCCAAGCCACTTTATTGTCTAGCTTTCATGCTAAATGTTTTGTTTACTTTTTCTCTTTACACCAGTATTTTTGTTCATAGACTTTTGTTATTAAATACCCTTTATCTTACCTATGCTGTGTTGTGCTTCGACGCATCCACGGGAAAACCACACCGGCATTACAATGCCGAAGAAGAGTCTTCACAGTAGGATCCGAGCATTAAAAAGTTTTTCCGCGTCTGGCAACCACGAGGAGACCTTCGACGAAGGCACATGGAGGGTATTCCGAGCGATGGAGGCTGAAACTCTCCGATGCAATCCAGACGAAAGCATGATGTGGGACCTGGAGGGAAGACTGGTTCCGATCGATGCTTCCGGGAGCGGTGAGTTTCCCTCCCGCAGCACTCGTGCTCGTCCGCGTAGGCGGAAGCCGCGAAGTATGGCTTCGTCGGGCGACAGAGACTTGCCCACTCCATGTCTCCCTCCTCACGAACACAGCAACCTACAGTCAGCACACAAGACCCCTACACCATTGTTTGGGGACCCAATAACACACTTTGCTAACAGTTTTACCGACTGGGCAAATTCCCAACTTGTGTCCCGCGCAGATGACGTCATTTCGTCGACGCCCCCCGGTAACGCAAGCCCGTCCTCCGATGATGACGTCATCAACAAGGAATTTTTGGGGGAAGATTCGTTTTCTCAGCCATTTTCAAATGACAATAACATTTATAATAATATACAAAAGTATCAGGATATTTTTTCTTATTATTCTAGTCAACCTCAGTCACCTAGTTTTTCTTCTAACCCACCGTTTAAACCTCATTCTCTGCCCAAGTCCAAGGTTTTTTCTCCCTTTTCAAAGGGACACTCTGGACAATATAGAGGGGAGGGGTCTGCCCGCCTCCAAACCTCCCACCACCCTCCCTTATGGTCAGTCCCTGACCACAGGGAACGGGTCTGGGATTCCCGTCTGGAGGGGGGGGCTATGGCCTATAGCTGTGTTGCGGAGGTAGGGCAGACGCTACCTGTTCTTAAAACTGCTAAACAAAAACCTCCATGTAGGCCACCTTTACCTGTTTTTCGGCCCGCTAAACGCGTAGCTCCTCCTAGTATACCTCCTCCACCTGTGTTCTCCCCGGTCAAGTCACGCCCTCTTAGACCTCCTCCACCTGTGTTCCGTCTGTGCCCTAGTTCTAGTTTTAGTCACAGTCTCTCTCAGAGTTCGAGTCCCAGCCTTCTTCGTAGCCCATGCTCTAGTCCTACTCGTAGACCGACTTGTAGACTGAGTCGTAGTCCAAGTCCTGGTCAGAGTTTCCGTTCTGATTCTAGTTGTAGTCCTAGTCTTTCTCGTAGTCGTCGTAGTCCTAGTTCCACTCGTAGACTGATCCGTAGTCCGAGTCCTGTTTCGAGTCCGGTCCCGAGTCTTGTTTCTTGCCTTTGTAATATTAGTACTGATTCCCCTCGTGGTCTTAGTCCGAACCCTAGTCCTTACCCAAGTTCTTGTCCGAGCCCCAGTGTTACTGTAAGTCCTAGTCTTTGTCCTAGTCCTTGCCCGAGCACCAGTTTGATTGTTAGTCCCAGTCCTTGCCCAAGCCCTAGTTTGACCGTTTGTCCTAGTTCTTGCCCAAGCCCTGGTATGACTGTAAGTCCTGGTCGTTGCCCAAGCCCTTCTCAAAGCACTAGTGTGATTGTAAGTCCTGGTCCTCTCTCAAGTCCTTGCCCGAGTCCTAGTGTTTGTCTTATCACTCATCATAGTCCTAGTCCTGCTCACAGCCAGTCCCCTAGTTCTCCTCGGCAGACCCCTGTGCCTGCTCCTCGGCTGAAGCCGACTCCTGCTCCTCGGCTGAAGCCGACTCCTGCTCCTCGGCTGAAGCCGACTCCTGCTCCTCGGCTGAAGCCGACACCTGCTCCTCGGCTGAAGCCGACACCTGCTCCTCGGCTGAAGCCGACACCTGCTCCCAGTCTGGTTCTCACACCAGAAAATGACTCTAAACTGGTTCTCACGCCAGCACCAGTTCCTAAGCTGGAGCCCACTCCGGTACCAGCACCACGACAGGTACCGGTGCCAGCTCCGTGCCGCCAAGCACCGGTGCCAGCTCCGCGCCGCCAAGCACCGCCGACGACGGGGCTGGAGCCCACACCACCGCCGACGACGGGGCTGGAGCCCACACCACCGCCGACGACGGGGCTGGAGCCCACACCACCACCGCCGACGACGGGGCTGGAGCCCACACCAGCGTCGACGACGACTCCTGCGGCTCCCAGGCCGCCTCCGACGACTCCTGCGGCTCCCAGGCCGCCTCCGACGACTCCTGCGGCTCCCAGGCCGCCTCCGACGACTCCTGCGGCTGCACTCGGGCCTGCTTTGGCTGCAGTCCCCGTACCCTCGCCTGCTGGGATTTCGGTGCTGAGGCGTCGTCCACCACGTCGACCACGGGCGTGGCCTCTGCGAGGTCATCCTCCTCGCCAGATACTCCCTCCTCCATGTCGGCCACGGATGTGGCCGTGCCCGGGTCGTCCGCCTCGCCGGGCACCTCATCCTGCGAGGCGGCCACTAATGTGGCCTTTTCGAGGTCGCCCGCCAAAACTTTTTCGGCAGCAGCGTTCCACCCGCCGCCGCCACATGATGTGTCCTCGGTGGATTCGGGGACATGCGATCTGGCGACCCTCCACCGTGGCCTCCCTCCGCCCTCCCTTCGTTTGTGAACTTTCTGGTTTTGGGGAGGGGGTTCAAGTTTTTGTTTGTTTTTTAAGACATCTGGTATCTGTCTTTTGTTGGGGGGGAATACTGTTGCGATCTGCTGCTCAGATCTTCACGTGTTTGTTTTTTCATTCTGTCTGACCCGTTTATTTCCTGTTTTTGTCCATCACTATGGTTACACATCAGTCCACCTGTTAGTCTCGCCCCGCACACCTGCTACTAATTTTCACCCTCCTATTTAAGCTCACCTTTTCTGTTTACTCATTCTCGGATCCTAATTTGCCCACGCGCATCAGTGACGACTCTCATCATTCGTATGTATTTTCTCGCTAGCTCTCACGCCAAGCCACTTTATTGTCTAGCTTTCATGCTAAATGTTTTGTTTACTTTTTCTCTTTACACCAGTATTTTTGTTCATAGACTTTTGTTATTAAATACCCTTTATCTTACCTATGCTGTGTTGTGCTTCGACGCATCCACGGGAAAACCACACCGGCATTACAATGCCGAAGAAGAGTCTTCACAGATGAATGCCTTTGCAAACAGGGAGAGTACGTTTAAAAAACTAAATTATTATTTCTCTCTCTTGGTATTCAGAATCAGTAATTAAATTATTACAGCAGTGTGTCTTTTGTGCTGACTGTCAAGAGGTGCAGCATACATCAAACATTGTGTTTGTTTCATTATGCTGTCGGTGTTAGTTTTATCACTTAATGAGTTGGGTAAAGCTCTGCAGACTTTCCTACAAGTGTGTGCATGTAAGCTCGGATTCAATACTTTCAATCCCAGTCAGCCAGTACAGGACTCCTTAAAGCAGACCTGGGCGATTATGATGCCGGGCTGGGCCACATTGGAAGGTACAAATGCATCTGAGTCTGGGAGCCGGTGTCTGTGTTTATACTTATATATATATATATATATATATATATTTAAATGATTTGTAACAAATTTTATCGATAAAAAAGAAATGTACCGGTATTTGTTTTTATTGTTTCGATCGGCCCATGTCCAGCCACTCTGGCAAATAATTTAGTAAATTTAAAATAAATGTCCATATCTGCTTTACATATTTACTTTAGAGGTATAGCTCGGTTGGTAGAGTGGCCGTGCCAGCAACTTGAAGGTTGTAGGTTCGATTCCCGCTTCCGCCATCCTAGTCACTGCCGTTGTGTCCTTGGGCAAGACACTTTACCCACCTGCTCCCAGTGCCACCCACACTGGTTTAAATGTAACTTAGATATTGGGTTTCACTATGTAAAGCACTTTGAGTCACTAGAGAAAAGCGCTATATAAATATAATTCACTTCACTTCACTTCACAAAAGAGAAGTGTGGGATTCTTCTCCTGTTGCTTTATTTGTATTTGACTTTATTCAAAGTTTGGGTCGAAATTTACTGAACAAAATCAGTGGTCTTTTGAGTAATAGGGAAGTTTTTCACAACTGTTTATTTATTTTATGAAGGAATGTAGTTAATCATAGAACATTTTTTATGCAAAAGTATTTATTTTGAATCGAGAGTCGTTTGGATTTGAAAATCGACTCTGAATCAAATCGTTACCCAAAAGAGTAGAATCAAATTAAATTGTGTGCTGCCTAAAGATTCACAGCTTATATATATATATATATATATATATATATATATATATATATGTACATTAGGGGTGGGCAAATTAATGCGTTAATTATGAGTTAACTCATCAATCTATTAACGTCGACAATTATTTTATCGCACATTCGTGTATGTTGTTTACATGATTTTATTTTGTTAGAGCATTTTCTTAACAAGATGGTATCGCCCGGCGTCGAGGGGCTCTTGGTAAAGATGCAACATTTGGCAAAAATACCGGACAATTCTGCAAATTTCATGGCTGGCTTACAGCGTGGTCACTCCGGGATCACTTACGACCGCCAGACAATTCTGAATGTGGATAGATCGGGCCGTTTTGGACTGAATGACGCATGCTTGCTAGACCGGCTAGCTAGCATGGGAATACTTTGCCGGCTACATCCAGCGGCCTGTGAAGCAGCGGAGTATATGTGTTGTCTGTCTGTTTATGAATAATGCAGACCAGGAGTGTTGGCTGAGTTCTTAACGTTTACTTTCAGAGCGTGCATATCACAACATACAAGATGCCGTCATGGCGACACAACCTATACCGGGCTACCGCGCATGCTCGTCACTCCTGTTGCATTCTGGGTAGGGTAGTTCTTTTATTCCCTGGCTCATAACATCACAATATAGTACATGATGTATATGATGCGTTCAGTTTATCAAAGCACCAAGCAAACAATCGGAAAATTCCCATCATATCCATTCCTAGATATGGTCATAATTATTTTAAGTGCACTACGCAGAATAAACACAACATTATTAATATTGCTACTATGGATAATTTCATCAAAAATTTCCCTAAAATTGCCCAGTACCTATTATATAGGTTTTTTAAACATAAGTTACCTCAGAAATTGCCTGTTCAGATGTTATGATTGTGGCTCAGAGATTTGTATGTAGATTATATTTATTTTCCATAACAAACAGGATAATTTAAATACCCTGGCAGTGGTAGTAATAAGCTTAAATGTTTGTGTTTACATTTTTTGAGTTGATTTTCATAAAATATGCTATTTAACTGCTAGTGTTTAACAAGGACTGATTTAAATTGTGTTTGCACAACAAATGTTTTGGCGCTTTTGTTCATGTGGGAGAATATTCCAATAAAGGTGCACTACACACTACTTTTGAATTCAATATTGGGCTTTGCGTATACAATGCAGTTAATCGCGATTAATCAGAGAAATAGTGCGATTAACTTCGATTAAAATTTTTAATCGTTGCCCAGCCCTAATATATATATATATATATATATATATAGTGAGAGTAAAAAGTATTTGATCCCTTGCTGATTTTGTTGGTTTGCCCACTAATAAAGACATGATCAATCAATCAATCAATGTTTATTTATATAGCCCCAAATCACAAATGTCTCAAAGGACTGCACAAATCATTACGACTACAACATCCTCGGAAGAACCCACAAAAGGGCAAGGAAAACTCACACCCAGTGGGCAGGGAGAATTCACATCCAGTGGGACGCCAGTGACAATGCTGACCATGAGAAACCTTGGAGAGGACCTCAGATGTGGGCAACCCCCCCTCTCTAGGGGACCGAAAGCAATGGATGTCGAGCGGGTCTAACATGATACTGTGAAAGTTCAATCCATAGTGGCTCCAACACAGCTGCGAGAGTTCAGTTCAAGCGGATCCAAGACAGCAGCGAGAGTCCCGTCCACAGGAAACCATCTCAAGCGGAGGCGGATCAGCAGCATAGAGATGTCCCCAACCGATACAGGCAAGCGGTCCATCCTGGGTCCCGACGAGCGGTCCATCCTGGGTCTCGACTCCGGACAGCCAGTACTTCATCCATGGTCATTGGACCGGACCCCCTCCACAAGAGAGGGTGGGACATAGGAGAAAGAAAAAAAGCGGCAGATCAACTGGTCTAAAAAGGAGGTCTATTTAAAGGCTAGAGTATACAGATGAGTTTTAAGGTGAGACTTAAATGCTTCTACTGAGGTAGCATCTCGAACTGTTACCGGGAGGGCATTCCAGAGTACTGGAGCCCGAACGGAAAATGCTCTATAGCCCGCAGACTTTTTTTGGGCTTTGGGAATCACTAATAAGCCGGAGTCTTTTGAACGCAGATTTCGTGCCGGGACATATGGTACAATACAATCGGCAAGATAGGCTGGAGCTAGACCGTGTAGTATTTTATACGTAAGTAGTAAAACCTTAAAGTCACATCTTAAGTGCACAGGAAGCCAGTGCAGGTGAGCCAGTACAGGTGTAATGTGATCAAACTTTCTTGTTCTTGTCAAAAGTCTAGCAGCCGCATTTTGTACCAACTGTAATCTTTTAATGCTAGACATGGGGAGACCCGAAAATAATACGTTACAGTAATCGAGACGAGACGTAACAAACGCATGGACATGATCATTCTATACTTTTAATGGTAGATGTATTTAAACATGGTGAGATAGAATATCAAAAAGAAAATCCAGAAAATAACTTGAAGGAATATATTTTAATTGATTTGTATTTCATTGAGGGGAAAAAAGTATTGTATCCCCTAGTGTGCGTTAGGATTTC
This sequence comes from Nerophis ophidion, assembly GCF_033978795.1. Classification (NCBI taxonomy): domain Eukaryota; kingdom Metazoa; phylum Chordata; class Actinopteri; order Syngnathiformes; family Syngnathidae; genus Nerophis; species Nerophis ophidion. The sequence continues at coordinate 7,268,417 of NC_084635.1, forward strand.
TGGCTTTCACAGAGCAGTTAGACACTCCCAATCAACTTGGGAATTGAGGACACCTGTTCTAACTAATCACCTGTATAAAAGACACCTGATCAGAGTCTCAGACAGAGTCCAAGCTCTCCAACATGGGTAAGACAAAAGAACTCTCTCAGGACCTCAGAGACAGAATTGTTGAACTGCAAATATCTGGAATGGGCTACAAAAACATTAGCAAGATGCTGGGAATCAAAGTAACAACTATTGGTGCAACTGTTAGAACATTTAAAAAGTATAACATGACCATCAACAGACCTCGATCTGGTGCTCCACAGAAGATTTCACCTCGTGGGGTTGCAATGATCATGAGAACTGTGAGAATTATTATTATTATTATTATTTTTTCCAAGATGGCGCTGCTGTAGTGGCTGCTGTAGGCAGGAGCTCTGTGCTCTTGTGTCATCCTTTTGTGTTTCCCTCTTGTTTTCATGTCTTATTATATTTTTTTTGCCTTTTGGTCCGGGACCCTTTGGGACTGTGTGACAAGGGGTGCCACTTTCGTGACCTCTGTGGTGCTTTTTTTGTGGACTTCTGGATCGGCCTCCCGGGAGCCTTTTGGCCATGGAGACCAGCTGCTGGGTGTCTGCCACACCGGAGTCGGTTTGGAGGGACTGGCGGAGATGCGGATGAGGGGACAGGACTGCAGAGTTTGGAGGGATTGGAGGAGATGCGGATGAGGGGACAGGACTGTAGAGTTTGGAGGGATTGGAGGAGATGCGGATGAGGGGACAGGACTGTAGAGTTTGGAGGGATTGGAGGAGATGCGGATGAGGGGACAGGACTGCAGAGTTTGGAGGGATTGGAGGAGATGCGGATGAGGGGACAGGACTGTAGAGTTTGGAGGGACTGGAGGAGGTGCGGATGAGGGGACAGGACTGCAGAGTTTGGAGGGACTGGACAAGATGCGGATGAGGGGACAGGACTGTAGAGTTTGGAGGGACTGGAGGAGGTGCGGATGAGGGGACAGGACTGTAGAGTTTGGAGGGACTGGAGGAGGTGCGGATGAGGGGACAGGACTGCGGAGCTAGCACTGAGCTACTGGGACGGAGAGGCTGGGTGAGCAGGTGTCGGACACCTCAGTCACCTTGGACGTATCCTCGCTCATCCATGCGGACTGGACACAGGCCGAAAATGGAGTCGGCTGTCTTGGTTGCTTTGTTGGGTCTGCTTCTGTCTCTGGCCATGCTCCCCCCATCCCAGCGGACGATGGTGTGGAACACCCCAGAGGCCACCACAGTGGATATGTTTCTTTTACTTTTTATTCATAGCTAGTATGTAGAAGTGTCTGGTTGTATCTGCTGCTTTAATGTCTTTAATGTCCTCTGTGTTCTTTGATGTTTGATGTTTCCCTCTTACACACATGTAAGAGGGATGTGTACCATGGCTATGAGTTGTTGTTTTTTCCCCTTGGCCTCAGTCTGCACCCCCTCTCCAGGGCCCAGGCTAAGACTGATTTTTTTATTTTATTTTAATCTTCTATTTTTTTTCTCCCCCCCTTGTTTACCTGTATGTCATCTTTTTTGTAAGGGGCGCTGGAAGCCGGCAGACCCGTCAGCGATCCTGTTCTGTCTCCCTGTAATGTTTGTCTAAACTTGAATGGGATTGTGCTGAACATTTTAATTTTCCTGAAGGAACTCTCCTGACGGAATAAATAAAGTACTATCTAATCTAATCTAAATGGTCCTGCAACCACTCAGCAGGAGTTAATGAATGACCTCAAGGCAGCTGGGACCACAGTCACCAGGAAAACAGTTGGCAACACTTTGCGACGGAATGGGTTAAAATCCTGCAGTGCCCGAAAGGTACCCCTGCTTGAAAGTATGCCAATGATCACCTCAAAGATGCACAAAGTGATTGGGAGAAGGTTCTATGGTCAGACGAGACCAAAATTGAACTATTTGGCCTAAACTCTTCACGTCGTGTGTGGAGAAAGAAAAATGCTGATACGACCCAAAGAACACTGTGCACACCGTCAAGAATGGAGGTGGAAGCGTTATGTTTTGGGGGTGTTTCTCTGCCAAGGGCAGAAGGCTACTACACCGCATCAGTTTGAAGATGGATGGAGCCATGTACCGTGCAGTCTTCCTCTACCAGGAAGCTGAAAATGGGCCGTGGTTGGGTCTTCCAACATGACAACCATCCAAAGCATACAGCAAAGGCAACATAGGAGTGGCTCAAGAAGAACCATATTAAGGTCATGGAGTGGCCCAGCCGGTCTCTGGACCTCAATCCTATTAAAAATCTATGGAGGGAGCTGAAGGTCTGAGTTGCCAAGCGACAGCCCACCAACCTGAATGATCTCGAGAGGATCTGCAAAGAAGAGTGGGCCAAAATTCCCCGATATGTGTGCTAACCTTGTGGTTAACTACCACAGATGTCTGACCGCCGTGCTTGCAAACAAAGGCTTTGCCACCAAGTATTAACTGCTTTTGTCTAGAGGGATCAAATACTTATTTCCCGCAATGAAATACAAATGAATTAAAATATATTCTTGAAAGTTATTTTCTGGATTTTCGTTTTGATATTTTGTCTCTCCATGTTAGAATACATCTACAATTAAAAGTAGAGAATGATCATGTCTTTATTAGTGGGTAAACCAACAAAATCAGCAAGGGATCAAATACTTTTTACTCTCACTTGTATATATATACATATATATATATATATATATATATATATATATATATATATATATATATATATATATATATAGATATTTATATATATGTCTTGATTGGATTATCCAGAGAATAGTGCTCGATACCGTGGTAGAGCGCAATATGTAGGTGTGGGAAAAAAAATCACAAGACTACTTAATCTCTACAGAACTGTTTCATGAGGGGTTCCCTCAATCATCGGGAGATTTTAATGGAAGCATTCACATACAATGGTTTATATAGGGCACAGAGTGGGTGGGTACAGGCAGGCGTAGGGTGTGGTGATTGGCTCATGTGTTACCTAGGAGGTGTTTCCGTCTGTGGCGGCATGTTGAAATGATTTCACTGCGCTTGTTGAGGGATGATAGATCTGGATGATATATAATAAACAGTTTCTCTTTTAAGCATAGGTTGCATCTTCTATTACCACTTTTGTAAGGTGTGCTGGATGCAATAATTTGCCATGTTATTGATTATTCAACATTATTGTCTTTGAGGTTCCAAATGTGTTTGCTGAGTTCTGTAGAATTCCGCAAAGTCTGGTTTCTAAAGGAGGCGTTGTGATTATTCCATCTTGTTTTGAAAGCTCCTACGCTCCACACCTACATATTGCGCTCTACCACGGTATCGAGCACTATTCTCTGGATAATCCAATCAAGACATATTCCGCTCCAAATTGACATTTGTTGAGCACTGTACGACGATCCGAAATGGAAAAGTTCAGCATCGACTACTCCACGAAGAACATTCCCATACCCGCGCAGAAGGACTACAAGCAAAGACTCGTAGAAAAGACGGAACACTTCCTAAGAAGGATGCGGTGGAAAGCACACTTTTTCCTCCACCCTGAAACAAAAGGAACGCAAAAGGAAACTTACGGATTCAAATCTACCAAGAACCCACCCACAGTCAAGGAATTAAAGGACTTTGAGAACGACATGCTCAAAATGATACAATCAGTCAAATTTAAGCCAGCCCGCAACCCATTCCTCACCAAGCTGAAAAATGACACGGAGCGCATCAAGAAAGTAAGCAACCTCATCATAGCCGCCGATAAAACCACAAACTTCTACAGAATGGACATACCAGAACATAACTCTTTACTGGACAAAAACATCACCAAATCATACAAAAAAGCGCAACCCAACACTTTACAGAACATCCACCTGGAAAACAAGCGGATCGCAACCGAACTGGACATTGAGGACAGGGTGGACGCTACAGCCAACAAAGAAGCCTTCATCACATTGAAGGACCACAAACCCAACTTCGCAAATAACCCAACATGCCGACTAATAAGCCCAACTAAATCCGAAATAGGAAAAATCAGCAAAATAATCCTGGACAGAATCAACGCAAAAATCAAGGACAAAACACCACTCAACCAATGGAGAAATACAGCAGCAGTAATCAAATGGTTTAACAACATCCAAGACAAACAACAACACAACTTTATCTCCTTCGACATCGAAGAATTTTACCCTTCCATCACGCAAGACCTACTGACCCAAGCACTAAACTTCGCCTCGAACTACGACTCAATCACAGGCAACGAAAGAAACATCATCATCCACACAAAGAACTCCATACTCATCCACAACAGTACACCATGGCAAAAAAAGAACAATTCAACATTTGACGTTACTATGGGGAGTTTTGACGGAGCAGAAACGTGCGAACTCGTTGGGAGTTTCCTCCTCTCCCAGCTTGCTAGCCTCAACCTGAACCTTGGTATTTACCGTGATGATGGACTGGCAGTGTGCCGCGCCTCGCCAAGGAGCAGCGAGAACACCAAGAAGCACATATGCCAAATCTTCAAAGAAAACGGCCTACGGATCACGATTGAAGCCAACAAGCAAACCGTCAACTTCCTCGACGTCACTTTCAACCTGAGAAATAACAGCTACCAACCATTCAGGAAACCCAACACAACACTCCAATACGTGCACCATGACAGCAACCACCCACCCACCACCATGAAAAGAATACCTACCGGAATTAATAAAAGGCTATCGATGCTGTCATCCAGCAAAGCTGAATTCGACCAAGCAACCCCCCCGTACCAGAAAGCATTTGATGAAAGCGGATACAACTTCACCCTCACCTATGAACCCACTCCAGGAAACCAACCAAAAAAGAGCAGAAAACGAAACAACATCATCTGGTACAATCCGCCATTCAGCAAAGATGTCTCAACCAACATCGGCCGCAAGTTCCTCACTCTGATCGACAAACACTTCCCCAAAGGCAACACCCTAAGAAAAATTTTCAACAAGAACAACATTAAATTGAGCTACAGCTGTATGAACAACATGCAACAAATCATTTCAAACCACAACAAAGCAATTGCAAAAGGACTGCCTACCCCCAGACTAAACGACTCTGAAACCAATAATGAATGTAACTGTCGCAAAAAACCTGATTGCCCTCTCAACGGAAGGTGCATACAGACATCAGTCGTTTACCAAGCAAAGGTAACACGCAAGGACATTAACACATCCGACAAGTACGTAGGATTAACCGAAGGAGCGTTCAAAACAAGATGGAATAATCACAACGCCTCCTTTAGAAACCAGACTTTGCGGAATTCTACAGAACTCAGCAAACACATTTGGAACCTCAAAGACAATAATTTTGAATATTCAATAACATGGCAAATTCTTGCATCCAGCACACCTTACAACAGTGGTAATAAAAGATGCAACCTATGCTTAAAAGAGAAACTGTTTATTATATATCATCCAGATCTATCATCCCTCAACAAGCGCATTGAAATCATTTCAACATGCCGCCACAGACGGAAACACCTCCTAGGTAACACATGAGCCAATCACCACACCCTACGTCTGCCTGTACCCACCCACTCTGTGCCCTATATAAACCATTGTATGTGAATGCTTCCATTAAAATCTCCTGATGATTGAGGGAACCCCTCATGAAACAGATCTGTAGAGATGAAGTAGTCTTGTGATTTTTTCCCACACCTACATATTGCGCTCTACCACGGTAACGAGCACTATTCTCTGGATAATCCAATCAAGACATATATATATATACATATATATATAATTTTGATTGTACATATATGTTTGTATTTTTACACTGAAAGATAATATCTGTTGAAGGTTTGTATTAAAAATGTGTTATTGGTTTCAGAATTTTTATTGTACGAGATGGGCCCCCTGTGTATTTTTGTCTGGGACACCCAGACACTTTTCGCACGGTTTCAGCCTTTTTGCTATCTGCGAAAGTCTTCTCTCTGCTTTTAACCACTGGAGTGTATTTCCAATTTGTCCAAGAGTCTATTAGCGCTCCATCCCAATTACCCTCACTCTAATGCATGTTGACACTATCCAATCCACTTGCAAATCCAAGAATCTCACTTTTTCACATGGAATGTCTCCAGCAGCGGCAGCAGATGCATGTGATATTTACTGTGACAGCCAGGCAATCGGGGAAATGCCAGGACGGGATCTTGGGGGAATAGAGAAGACGTTTAAAGGGGCTGAGATTGTGATGTAAAGTAACACAAAAAAAGCATTTCGGATTGTTAGGAGGCTTCCCAACAGAACCAAATGTCTAAGTTCTGGAAGTGTAATTGGTTATTTAAAGTATTGATTGAGTGGGGAAGTGCCTGAACTTGGTCAAATGTGTTACAATATTCCCACTACCACAGGGGTGTCCAAACTTTTTCCACAGAGGGCCGCACACGGAAAAATTTATATTTTTCATTTTTAAACCATAACAAAATATGTGGATTTTTATTTTTTTTTATCCTTAGAGCTTCTGGGGAGCATAGAGGGTCTCAGTCACTAAAATGTTAAAAATAAGTCAATTTATTATTATTATTATTTTTTTTAATGCTTACAGTAAATCTCTATATAAACTTGAGGTTGATATTAAGTAAAACAAATAAGGTTTTATGCCTTTTCTGTCAAAGACAACTTTGATTTTTATAGTAAAACTGAAATATGCAGTATTTAGATGGATAGATAGATAGATAGATAGGTAGATAGATAGATGGATAGATAGATAGATAGATAGATAGATAGATAGATAGATAGATAGATAGATAGATAGATAGATAGATAGATAGATAGATAGATAGATAGATAGATAGATAGATAGATGGATAGATAGATAAATGGATTGATGGATGGATAGATAGATAGATGGATAGATAGATAGTACTTTATTGATTCCTTCAGGAGAGTTGCCTTATTTAGCAATTAAAGCCCTCAAAGATTAATAATGCAGGACACCATTGATTTTAATTATTTAATGTTTTTAAGTAATCGCAGTAAAAATAGATAAATAGATAAATGGATGGATGGATGGATGGATAGACAGATAGATAGATAGATAGATAGATAGATAGATAGATAGATAGATAGATGGATAGATAGATAGATGGATAGATAGATAGATAGATAGATAGATAGATAGATAGATAGATAGATAGATAGATAGATAGATAGATAGATAGATAGATAGATAGATAGATAGATAGATAGAGAGATAGTACTTTATTGATTCCTTCAGGAGAGTTGCCTTATTTAGCAATTAAAGCCCTCAAAGATAAATAATGCAGGACACTATTGATTTTAATTATTTAATATTTTTGAGTAATCACAGTGAAAAGTTAAATAAAATCCTACTAAATATATTTAAGATCCGAAAAGTTCCCCACTCATAAAGTGATACATTTTTATTAGATTTTTGTTTTTTTTACTTTTAATACTTAAAGGCCTACTGAAAGCCACTACTAGCGACTACGCAGTCTGATAGTTTATATATCAATGATGAAATATCAACATTGCAACACATGCCAATACGGCCGCTTTAGTTTACTAAATTGCAATTTTAAATTTTGCGCAAAGTGTCCTGTTGAAAACGTTGCGGAATGATGACGCGTATGATGATGACTGCGCTTTAATCGCATAATTACACAGTATTCTGGACATATGTGTTGCTGAATCTTTTGCAATTTGTTCAATTTATAATGGAGACATCAAAGAAGAAAGATGTCGGTTGGAAGCGGTGTATTGCGGCTGCCTTTAGCCACACATACACACCCTGGACAAGTCGCCACCTCATCGCAGGGCCAACACAGATAGACAGACAACATTCACACTCACATTCACACACTAGGGCCATTTTAGTGTTGCCAATCAACCTATCCCCAGGTGCATGTCTTTGGAAGTGGGAGGAAGCTGGAGTACCTGGGTAGGACATGCAAACTCCACACAGAAAGATCCCGAGCCCGGGATTGAACCCTGATTACTCAGGACTTTCATATTGTGAGGCAGACGCACAAACCCCTCTTCCACCGTGAAGCCCCCTGCAGGGAGTCATGTGGTTGTTTTTTTTTCCAATATACTCAAAACTCCATCCATCCATTTTCTACTGCTGGTCCCTTTCGGGTCGCTGGAGCGGTTTAGCTCGGTTGGGGCGGTTTAGCTCGGTTGGTAGAGTGGCCGTGCCAGCAACTTGTGGGTTGCAGGTTCAATTCCCGCTTCCGCCAACCTAGTCACTGCCGTTGTGTCCTTGGGCAAGGCACTTTACCCACCTGCTCCCAGTGCCACCCACACTATGGTTTGAATGTAACTCAGATATTGGGTTTCACTATGTAAAGCGCCTTGAGTCACTAGAGAAAAAGCGCTATATAAATATAATTCACTTCACAATTCACTTCCCATCTCAGCTGCAGGAAGGTGGGGTACACCCTGGACAAGTCGCCACCTCATCGCAGTACTCAAAACCCTTGAAATACAAATAACTTGTCGACTTTTAAATGAAGTGACAAAGTTAAAAGTTAAAGTACCATCCATCCATCCATTTTCTACTGCTTATTCCCTTTCGGGGTCACGGGGGGGGGGGCGCTGGCGCCTATCTCAGCTACAATCGGGCGGAAGGCGGGGTACACCCTGGACAAGTCGCCCCCTCATCGCAGTACTCAAAACTTTTGAAATACAAATAACTTGTCGGCTTTTAAATGAAGTGACAAAGTTAAAAGTTAAAGTACCATCCATCCATCCATTTTCTACCGCTTATTCCCTTTCGGGGTCGCGGGGGGCGGCGCTGGCGCCTATCTCAGCTACAATCGGGCGGAAGGCGGAGTACACCCTGGACAAGTCGCCCCCTCATCGCAGTACTCAAAACTTTTGAAATACAAATAACTTGTCGGCTTTTAAATGAAGTGACAAAGTTAAAAGTTAAAGTACCATCCATCCATCCATTTTCTACCGCTTATTCCCTTTCGGGGTCGCGGGGGGGCGGCGCTGGCGCCTATCTCAGCTACAATCGGGCGGAAGGCGGGGTACACCCTGTACAAGGCGCCACCTCATCACAGTACTCAAAACTCTTGAAATACAAATAACTTGTCGACTTTTAAATGAAGTGATAAAGTTAAAAGTTAAAGTACCATCCATCCATCCATTTTCTACCGCTTATTCCCTTTCGGGGTCGCGGGGGGGGGCACTGGCGCCTATCTCAGCTACAATCGGGCGGAAGGCGGGGTACACCCTGGACAAGTCGCCAACTCATCGCAGTACTCAAAACCCTTGAAATACAAATAACTTGTCGGCTTTTAAATGAAGTGACAAAGTTAAAAGTTAAAGTACCATCCATCCATCCATTTTCTACCGCTTATTCCCTTTCAGGGTCGCGGGGGGGGGGGCGCTGGCGCCTATCTCAGCTACAATCGGGCGGAAGGCGGGGTACACCCTGGACAAGACCCTGGACAAGTCGCCACCTCATCACAGTACTCAAAACTCTTGAAATACAAATAACTTGTCGACTTTTAAATGAAGTGACAAAGTTAAAAGTTAAAGTACCATCCATCCATCCATTTTTTACCGCTTATTCCCTTTTGGGGGTCGCGGGGGGGCGCTGGCGCCTATCTCAGCTACAATCGGGCGGAAGGCGGGGTACACCCTGGACAAGACCCTGGACAAGTCGCCACCTCATCGCAGTACTCAAAACTCTTGAAATGCAAATAACTTGTCGACTTTTAAATGAAGTGACAAAGTTAAAAGTTAAAGTACCATCCATCCATTTTCTACCGCTTATTCCCTTTCAGGGTCGCGCGGGGGGGCGCTGGCGCCTATCTCAGCTACAATCGGGCGGAAGGCGGGGTACACCCTGGACAAGTCGCCACCTCATCGCAGTACTCAAAACTCTTGAAATACAAATAACTTGTCGGCTTTTAAATGAAGTGACAAAGTTAAAAGTTAAAGTACCATCCATCCATCCATTTCCTACCGCTTATTCCCTTTCGGGGTGGCGGGGGGGCGCTGGCGCCTATCTCAGCTACAATCGGGCGGAAGGCGGGGTACACCCTGGACAAGTCGCCAACTCATCGCAGTACTCAAAACTCTTGAAATACAAATAACTTGTCGGCTTTTAAATGAAGTGACAAAGTTAAAAGTTAAAGTACCATCCATCCATCCATTTTCTACCGCTTATTCCCTTTCGGGGTCGCGGGGGGGGGGGGGGGGGGGCGCTGGCGCCTATCTCAGCTACAATGGGGCGGAAGGCGGGGTACACCCTGGACAAGTCGCCAACTCATCGCAGTACTCAAAACCCTTGAAATACAAATAACTTGTCGGCTTTTAAATGAAGTGACAAAGTTAAAAGTTAAAATACCATCCATCCATCCATTTTCTACCGCTTATTCCCTTTCGGGGTCGCTGGCGCCTATCTCAGCTACAATCGGGCGGAAGGCGGGGTACACCCTGGACAAGTCGCCAACTCATCGCAGTACTCAAAACCCTTGAAATACAAATAACTTGTCGGCTTTTAAATGAAGTGACAAAGTTAAAAGTTAAAGTACCATCCATCCATCCATTTTCTACCGCTTATTCCCTTTCGGGGTCGCGGGGGGGGGGGGGGGGGGCGCTGGCGCCTATCTCAGCTACAATGGGGCGGAAGGCGGGGTACACCCTGGACAAGTCGCCAACTCATCGCAGTACTCAAAACCCTTGAAATACAAATAACTTGTCGGCTTTTAAATGAAGTGACAAAGTTAAAAGTTAAAATACCATCCATCCATCCATTTTCTACCGCTTATTCCCTTTCGGGGTCGCTGGCGCCTATCTCAGCTACAATCGGGCGGAAGGCGGGGTACACCCTGGACAAGTCGCCAACTCATCGCAGTACTCAAAACCCTTGAAATACAAATAACTTGTCGGCTTTTAAATGAAGTGACAAAGTTAAAAGTTAAAATACCATCCATCCATCCATTTTCTACCGCTTATTCCCTTTCGGGGTCGCTGGCGCCTATCTCAGCTACAATCGGGCGGAAGGCGGGGTACACCCTGGACAAGTCGCCAACTCATCGCAGTACTCAAAACCCTTGAAATACAAATAACTTGTCGGCTTTTAAATGAAGTGACAAAGTTAAAAGTACCAATGATTGTCAAACTCACACCAGATGTGGCAAAATTATTCCCAGCATTCGACCCATCACCCTTGACCACCCCCTGGGAGGTGAGGGGAGCAGTGAGCAGCAGCGGTGGCTGCGCCCGGGGATCATTTTTGCTGATTTAACCCCCAATTCCAACCCTTGATGCTGAGTGTCAAGCAGGGAAGTAATGGGTCCCATTTTTATCGTCTTTGGTATGACTCGGCCGGGGTTTGAACCCACGACCTTCCTATCTCAGTCATTTCCACCATTAACAGCCTTTCTATACCAATAACAAAGGGTTTTGTGCCAAATAAATGTCGCCTTACAGGCAGGAGGTTTTGGGTTTGAATGGTTAAGGTTTGCTTGGGTTATCTGCAGGTAGACCCACATTCTGGGGTGGTCTGGTTGTCGGACGTAATGGGAGATTTCCCAGTGGGGGGCGGGTTGGTTCTCAACAATGGTCCGCCGATCTGGACGGCCATTTATCGGTTTATTTATTTTCCTGCGGCGCGCCTTGTAACCACGGTAACTCTCCCAGGCTGCTCCATTCACAACACAAGCGACCAAGAGGTGAGGATTGATCGGCCCAGTCAGTGGCTTATTGGTCAGAGATCTTTGGCCCGATGGCTCCATCGAGGTTTTGCGGCCCTAAATCCCACCCATGCATGTTGTAGCATCGATTGTGGGTTTCAACTTGACACTGTCGAGTGTAGATCCATCACTTTGTTTTTAATAATATTCCTGGAATTTTGTGAATTCCTAGAATTTTTGAAAACTTGGAAAAATGAATTCCCAGGATGGGTGAAATATGTTAAAGGTAGAATGGTTTGCATCGGTGGAAAAATGTGGAACCAGTGGAAGTTTGAAAAATGTCCCGGACAACTGGGAGTTTTGGGAAATCTGGAAATTGTTGGAATTTGTCAAGTGAAGAGGTTGAACAGTTTGAATTGGATGAAAAATGTGGAAGGTCGAGCGCCAAAATCTGGAGAAAAACAATAATAAATAGATTAATCTGAGCTGGCGACTTGTCCAGGGTGTACGACGCCTTCCGCCCGAATGCAGCTGACATAGGCACCAGCGACCCCCCGCTACCCCTAAAGGGACAAGTAGTAGAAAATGGATGGATGCATAATTAATTTTGAATGGGGAAAATGTGCCTAAAAACTGGTAATTTTAGGAAATCCGGGATTTTTTTCGGGGGAATTGTTGAAAAGGAGCACACCTTTTCTGAACAGGCTGAATATTTTCAAGTTGGAACAGCTTAAATCGCATAAAAAATGTGGGGGTTGCGAAACTTAGGAAAAAAATTCCCATTCTCTGCAATGGGAATTTCATGGACATTTGGGAATTTTGTAAGAAGAGGCTTTTTTGGAAAATGTTAAAATATGTGAATGTTGGTTGGTGTTGGAATTTTTCAAATCGGTCAAGAAATGTTTAACATTTTTAATTAGGAAATGGTACTACGGTATTCCTGGAATTTTGTGAATTCCTAGAATTTTTTTAAAACTTGGAAAAATGAATTCCCAGGATAGGTGAAATATGTCAAAGGTAGAATGGTTTGCATCGGTGGAAAAATGTGGAACTAGTGGAAGTTTGAAAAATATCCCGGACAACTGCGAGTTTTGGGAGATCTGCTAATTGTTGGAATTTGACAAGTGAAGAGGTTGAACAGTTTGAAGTTGGATGAAAAATGTGGAAGGTCGAGCGCCAAAATCTGGAGAAAAACAATAATAAATAGATTAATCTGAGCTGGCGACTTGTCCATGGTGTACGCCGCCTTCTGCTCAAATGCAGCTGAGATAGGCTACAGCGACACCCCGCTACCCCAAAAGGGACAAGTAGTAGAAAATGGATGGATGCATAATTCATTTTGAATGGGGAAAATGTCCCTAAAAACTGGTAATTTTAGGAAATCCAGGATTTTTTTTTTTGAGGAATTGTTCAAAAGGAGCAAACCATTTCTGAACAGGCTGAGTATTTTCAAGTTGGAACGGCTTAAATCGCATAAAAAATGCGGGGGTTGCGAAACTTAGGAAAAAAATTCCCATTCTCTGCATTGGGAATTTCATGGAATTTTGTAAAAAGAGGCTTTTTTGGAAAATGCTAAAATATGTGAATGTTTGTTGGTTTTGGAATTTTTCAAATCGGTCAAGAAATGTTTAACATTTTAATTAAGAAATGGTATTATGGTATTCCTGGAATTTTGTGAATTCCTAAAATTTTTGAAAACTTGGAAAAATGAATTCCCAGGATGGGTGAAATATGTCAAAGGTAGAATGGTTTGCATCGGTGGAAAATTGTGGAACTAATGGACGTTTGAAAAATGTCCCGGACAACTGGGAGTTTTGGGAAATCTGGAAATTGTTGGAATTTGTCAAGTGAGTAGGATGAACGGTTTGAAGTTGGATGAAAAATGTTGAAGGTCGAGCGCCAAAATCTGGAGAAAAACAATAATAAATAGATTAATCTGAGCTGGCGACTTGTCCAGGGTGTACGACGCCTTCCGCCCGAATGCAGCTGAGATAGGCTCCAGCGACCCCCTGCTACCCCAAAAGGGACAAGTAGTAGAAAATGGATGGATGCATAATTAATTTTGAATGGGGAAAATGTGCCTAAAAACTGGTAATTTTAGGAAATCCGGGATTTTTTTCGGGGGAATTGTTGAAAAGGAGCAAACCTTTTCTGAACAGGCTGAATATTTTCAAGTTGGAACGGCTTAAATCGCATAAAAAATGTGGGGGTGGCGAAATTTAGGAAAAAAATTCCCATTCTCTGCAATGGGAATTTCATGGAATTTTGTAAAAAGAGGCTTTTTTGGAAAATGCTAAAATATGTGAATGTTGGTTGGTGTTGGAATTTTTCAAATCGGTCAAGAAATGTTTAACATTTTTAATTAGGAAATGGTACTACGGTATTCCTGGAATTTTGTGAATTCCTAGAATTTTTTAAAACATGGAAAAATGAATTCCCAGGATGGGTGAAATATGTTAAAGGTAGAATGGTTTGCATCGGTGGAAAATTGTGGAACTAGTGGAAGTTTGAAAAATGTCCCGGACAACTGGGAGTTTTGGGAAATCTGGAAATTGTTGGAATTTGACAAGTGAATAGGTTGAACAGTTTGAAGTTGGATGAAAAATGTGGAAGGTCGAGCGCCAAAATCCGGAGAAAAACAATAATAAATAGATTAATCAGAGCTGGCGACTTGTCCAGGGTGTACGACGCCTTCCGCCCGAATGCAGCTGAGATAGGCTCCAGCGACCCCCTGCCACCCCAAAAGGGACAAGTAGTAGAAAATGGATGGATGCATAATTAATTTTGAATGGGGAAAATGTGCCTAAAAACTGGTAGTTTTAGGAAATCCGGGATTTTTTTCGGAGGAATCGTTGAAAAGGAGCAAACCATTTCTGAACAGGCTGAATATTTTCAAGTTGGAACGGCTTAAATCGCATAAAAAATGTGGGGGTTGCGGAACTTAGGAAAAAAAATCCCTTTCTCTGCAATGGGAATTTCATGGAATTTTGTAAAAAGAGGCTTTTTTGGAAAATGCTAAAATATGTGAATGTTGGTTGGTGTTGGAATTTTTCAAATCGGTCAAGAAATTTTTAACATTTTTAATTAGGAAATGGAATTATGGTATTCCTGGGATTTTGTGAATTCGTAGAATTTTTGAAAACTTGGAAAAATGAATTCCCAGGATGGGTGAAATATGTCAAAGGCAGAATGGTTTGCATCGGTTGAAAAATGTGGAACTAGTGGAAGTTTGAAAAATGTCCCGGACAACTGGGAGTTTTGGGAAATTTGGAAATTGTTGGAATTTGTCAAGTGAATAGGTTTGAATTGGATGAAAAATGTGGAAGGTCGAACGCCAAAATCCGGAGAAAAACAATAATAAATAGATTAATCAGAGCTGGCGACTTGTCCAGGCTGTACGACGCCTTCCGCCCGAATGCAGCTGAGATAGGCACCAGCGACCCCCTGCTACCCTAAAGGGACAAGTAGTAGAAAATGGATGGATGCATAATTCATTTTGAATGGGGAAAATGTGCCTAAAAACTGGTAGTTTTAGGAAATCCGGGATTTTTTTCTGGGGAATTGTCGAAAAGGAGCAAACCTTTTCTGAGCAGGCTGAATATTTTCAAGTTGGAACGGCTTAAATCGCATAAAAAATGCGGGGGTTGCGAAACTTAGGGAAAAAAATCCCTTTCTCTGCAATGGGAATTTCATGGAATTTTGTAAAAAGAGGCTTTTTTGGAAAATGCTAAAATATGTGAATGTTGGTCGGTGTTGGAATTTTTCAAATCGGTCAAGAAATGTTTAACATTTTTAATTAAGAAATGGTATTATGGTATTCTTGGAATTTTGTGAATTCCTAGAATTTTTTTAAAACTTGGAAAAATGAATTCCCAGGATAGGTGAAATATGTCAAAGGTAGAATGGTTTGCATCGGTGGAAAAATGTGGAACTAGTGGAAGTTTGAAAAATGTCCCGGACAACTGGAAGTTTTGGGAAATCTGCTAATTGTTAGAATTTGTCAAGTGAGTAGGATGAATAGTTTGAAGTTGGAACGGTTTGAATTGGATGAAAAATGTTGAAAGTCGAGCGCCAAAATCTGGAGAAAAACAATAATAAATAGATTAATCTGAGATGGCGACTTGTCCAGGGTGTACGACGCCTTCCGCCCGAATGCAGCTGAGATAGGCTACAGCGACCCCCTGCTACCCCAAAAGGGACAAGTTGTAGAAAATGGATGGATGCATAATTCATTTTGAATGGGGAAAATGTCCCTAAAAACTGGTAATTTTAGGAAATCCGGGATTTTTTTTTTGGAGGAATTGTTGAAAAGGAGCAAACCATTTCTGAACAGGCTGAATATTTTCAAGTTGGAATGACTTAAATCGCATAAACAATGTGGGGGTTGCGAAACTTAGGAAAAAAATTCCCATTCTCTGCAATGGGAATTTCATGGAATTTTGTAAAAAGAGGCTGAATGTTGGAAAATGCTAAAATATGTGAATGTTGGTTGGTGTTGGAATTTTTCAAATCGATCCAGAAATGTTTAACATTTTTAATTAAGAAATGGTATTATGGTATTCCTGGAATTTTGTGAATTCTTAGAATTTTTTAAAACTTGGAAAAATGAATTCCCAGGATGGGTGAAATATATTAAAGGTAGAATGGTTTGCATCGGTGGAAAAATGTTGAACTAGTGGAAGTTTGAAAAATGTCCCGGACAACTGCGAGTTTTGGGAAATCTGGAAATTGTTGGAATTTGACATGTGAAGAGGTTGAACAGTTTGAAGTTGGAACAGTTTGAATTGGATGAAAAATGTGGAAGGTCGAGCGCCAAAATCCGGAGAAAAACAATAATAAATAGATTAATCAGAGCTGGCGACTTGTCCATGGTGTACGCCGCCTTCTGCTCAAATGCAGCTGAGATAGGCTCCAGCGACCCCCCGCTACCCCAAAAGGGACAAGTAGTAGAAAATGGATGGATGCATAATTCATTTTGAATGGGGAAAATGTCCCTAAAAACTGGTAATTTTAGGAAATCCGGGATTTTTTTTTTTGAGGAATTGTTCAAAAGGAGCAAACCATTTCTGAACAGGCTGAGTCTTTTCAAGTTGGAACGGCTTAAATCGCATAAAAAATGTGGGGGTGGCGAAACTTAGGAAAAAAATTCCCATTCTCTGCAATGGGAATTTCATGGAATTTTGTAAAAAGGGGCTTTTTTGGAAAATGCTAAAATATGTGAATGTTGGTTGGTGTTGGAATTTTTCAAATCGGTCAAGAAATGTTTAACATTTTTAATTAAGAAATGGTACTATGGTATTCCTGGAATTTTGTGAATTCCTAGAATTTTTTTAAAACTTGGAAAAATTCATTCCCAGGATGGGTGAAATATGTTAAAGGTAGAATGGTTTGCATCGGTTGAAAAATGTGGAACTAGTGTAAGTTTGAAAAATGTCACGGACAACTGGGAGTTTTGGGAAATCTGGAAATTGTTGGAATTTGACATGTGAAGAGGTTGAACAGTTTGAATTGGATGAAAAATGTGGAAGGTCGAAGGCCAAAATCTGGAGAAAAACAATAATAAATAGATTAATCTGAGCTGGCGACTTGTCCAGGGTGTACGACGCCTTCTGCCCAAATGCAGCTGAGATAGGCTACAGCGACACCCCGCTACCCCAAAAGGGACAAGTAGTAGAAAATGGATGGATGCATAATTCATTTTGAATGGGGAAAATGTCTCTAAAAACTGGTAATTTTAGGAAATCCGGGATTTTTTTCGGGGGAATTGTTGAAAAGGAGCAAACCATTTCTGAACAGGCTGAGTATTTTCAAGTTGGAATGACTTAAATCGCATAAACAATGTGGGGGTTGCGAAACTTAGGAAAAAAATTCCCATTCTCTGCAATGGGAATTTCATGGACATTTGGGAATTTTGTAAAAAGAGGCTTTTTTGGAAAATGCTAAAATATGTGAATGTTGGTTGGTGTTGGAATTTTTCAAATCGGTCAAGACATGTTTAACATTTTTAATTAAGAAATGGTATTATGGTATTCCTGGAATTTTGTGAATTAGTAGAATTTTTTAAAACTTTGAAAAATAAATTCCTAGGATAGGTGAAATATATTAAAGGTAGAATGGTTTGCATCGGTTGAAAAATGTGGAACTAGTGGAAGTTTGAAAAATGTCCCGGACAACTGGGAGTTTTGGGAAATTTGGAAATTATTGGAATTTGACAAGTGAAGAGGTTGAACAGTTTGAAGTTGGAACGGTTTGAATTGGATGAAAAATGTGGAAGGTCGAGCGCCAAAATCCGGAGAAAAACAATAATAAATAGATTAATCAGAGCTGGCGACTTGTCCAGGGTGTACGACGCCTTCCGCCCGAATGCAGCTGAGATAGGCACCAGCGACCCCCTGCTACCCCAAAAGGGACAAGTAGTAGAAAATGGATGGATGCATAATTCATTTTGAATGGGGAAAATGTCCCTAAAAACTGGTAGTTTTAGGAAATCCGGGATTTTTTTCTGGGGAATTGTTGAAAAGGAGCACACCTTTTCTGAACAGGCTGACTATTTTTTAAGTTGGAACGGCTTAAATCGCATAAAAAATGCGGGGTTTGCGAAATGTAGGAAAAAAATTCCCATTCTCTGCAATGGGAATTTCATGGAAATTCGGGAATTTTGTAAAAAGAGGCTTTTTTGGAAAATGCTAAAATATGTGAATGTTGGTTGGTGTTGGAATTTTTCAAATCGGTCAAGAAATGTTTAAAATTTTTAATTAAGAAATGGTATTATGGTATTCCTGGAATTTTGTGAATTAGTAGAATTTTTTAAAACTTAAAAAAAAATTCCTAGGATGGGTGAAATATGTTAAAGGTAGAATGGTTTGCATCGGTGGAAAAATGTGGAACTAGTGGAAGTTTGAAAAATGTCCCGGACAACTGGGAGTTTTGGGAAATTTGGAAATTATTGGA
This sequence comes from Nerophis ophidion, assembly GCF_033978795.1. Taxonomy (NCBI): domain Eukaryota; kingdom Metazoa; phylum Chordata; class Actinopteri; order Syngnathiformes; family Syngnathidae; genus Nerophis; species Nerophis ophidion. Next base: position 7,286,996 of record NC_084635.1, read on the forward strand.
ATTTGTCAAGTGAATAGGTTGAACAGTTTGAAGTTGGAACGGTTTGAATTGGATGAAAAATGTGGAAGGTCGAGCGCCAAAATCTGGAGAAAAACAATAATAAATAGATTAATCTGAGCTGGCGACTTGTCCAGGGTATACGCCGCCTTCCGCCCGATTGTAGCTGAGATAGGCACCAGCGCCCCCCGTGACCCCAGAGGGAAATAATCGGTAGAAAATGGATGGATGGAAATAGATTAATATTGGTGAATGCTTTGGAGCAGGGGTGTCAAACTCAAATACAGAGTGGGCCAAAATTGTAAACTGAACAAAGCCGAGGGCCAAAGTTGAACAAATTAACCTTTTAATAAAGACCCAAACAAGTTTTGCATTGAATATTGAACAAGCAAGGCTTATATAACTTTATAGTGACATGTAAAATCGAGTTTTGTTGGTAGCGGGGGTGTATATTGTAGCATCCCGGATGAGTTAATGCTGCATGGGGTTCTGGGTATTTGTTCTGTTGTGTTTATGTTATGTTACAGTGCGGATGTTCCCCCGAAATGTGTTTGTCATTTTTGTTTGGCGTGGGTTCACAGTGTTGTGTAACAGTGTTAAAGTTGTTTATACGGCCACCCTCAGTGTGACATGTATGGCTGTTGACCAAGTATGCCTTGCATTCACTTGTGTGTGTGTTGAAGCCGCATATATTACTGTGTAGCTGTTTGTTTGGAGGACAAGCGGATGTGACGACAGGTTGTAGAGGATGCTAAAAGCAGTACCTTTAAAGCACGCCCCCAATATTGTTGTCCGGGTGGAAATTCGGGAGAATGGTTGATTTTCGGTGGGGGCACTGAAATTCGGGATTTCCCTGGAAAAATCGGGAGGGTTGGCAAGTATGAGAATCAGCGTTGAATGCGGACCAGCTCTAATGTTAATTTATTATTGCCTCAAGGGCCAAATTAGATTATATGGGGGGCCAAATTTGGCCTGCGGGCCAGAGTTTGACACCCATGCTTTGGATCATTCACACAATTGTGAAGTGAAGTGAGTTATATTTATATAGCGCTTTTCTCTAGTGACTCAAAGCGCTTTACATAGTGAAACCCAATATCTAAGCTACATTTAAACCAGTGTGGGTGGCACTGGGAGCAGGTGGGTAAAGTGTCTTGCCCAAGGACACAACGGCAGTGACTAGGATGGCGGAAGCGGGAATCGAACCTGCAACCCTCAAGTTGCTGGCACGACCACTCTACCAACCGAGCTACACCGCCCCAACAATTAAAATATGTTAATCATAAAAAGCCCAAGTGCTTTGATTTTTGTGTTATTTCTGCCATCCAGTTTCCTACTAAAGTTTTGAGAGAAGACGTAAGAGGAAAGCAACTCAGCAAATTCAAGCCACGCTGTAAATTATCGGCAACTGTTTTCATCATACGGCCGCTCTGTGCGAGTAAATGCCAGCAGGACGGAATGTTCTATTGTCCATTGTGTGAAGAGCGAAGGCTTTATCCTTGCACAGATTGATCAGCTCCTGTAGTCCATCACCTTGAACACCATAAATATATAAGAAATGGATACATATTGGTCTTTGGGCACCTGTGGCATTCTCCACATAGTAAATACGTCTTACAGTATGTTTGTAATGCACAGTGAGTCCTAAAAAGTACAAGTCAATCGTACAAAACCCAGAACCAGTGAAGTTGGCATTTAGTGTAAATTGTAAATAAAAAACTGAAAACAATCGCAAATTATTTTCTTTATATATTCAATGGAATAAACTGCAAAGACAAGATATTTAATGTTCGAACTGAGAAACTCAATTTTTTTTTGTGCAAATAATCATTAACTTGGAATTTGATGGCAGCACAGGGGCTTTTTATATGTTGTTACACGTGGCTTGGCATTGTCTTGTTGAAATAAGCAGGGGCGTCCATGATGACAACATATGTTGCTCCAAAACCTGTAAGGACCTTTTAGCATTAATGGTGCCTTCACAGATGTGTAAGTTACCCATGCCTTGGGCACTAATATTAAATAGACTCCCTTTTTAGACCAGTTGATCTGCCGTTTCTTTTCTTTTTCTTCTATGCCCCACTCTCCTTTGTGGAGGGAGTCCGGTCCGATCCGGTGGCCATGTACTGCTCGCCTGTGTATCGGCTGGGGATATCTCTGCGCTGCTGATCCGCCTCCGCTTGGGATGGTTTCCTGCTGGCTCCGCTGTGAACGGGACTCTCGCTGCTGTGTTGGATCCGCTTTGGACTGGACTCTCGCGACGGTGTTGGATCCATTATGGATTGAACTTTCACAGTATCATGTTAGACCCGCTCGACATCCATTGCTTTCCTCCTCTCCAAGGTTCTCATAGTCATCATTGTCACCGACGTCCCACTGGGTGTGAGTTTTCCTTGCCCTTATGTGGGCCTACCGAGGATGTCGTAGTGGTTTGTGCAGCCCTTTGAGACACTAGTGATTTAGGGCTATATAAGTAAACATTGATTGATTGATTGATAAAGAGTGGGCTTTCTAACAATTAGGAAGGTTTATGTTATGTTTATTCTCCTACAGGAATAATTTTAAAACAACAAATATATTTTTCCTCCATCTTTTTCCATTTTTGAAAGAGTTCCAGGGAGCCACTAAGGCAGGGAGCTGTTCTTGACATAATTAATTTCTGGTTAAGGTCTCATACAAAATATCCTGTGAGTACTGAGATAAACCCTTTCTTGGTATCTACACGGATCCACACAATAATCCACACAAATATTTAATAAACCGACTAAAAGAATCTATTCAGAGGAAAGTTGCAGTGCAAAATGTAAACTATTTCATGCATTTTTTAAGAACTCATACGTCCCAGTAAAATGGTGGACAGTGCATTACCTGCCCCAGTTTGTCAGTGGCATTTGAAATATTTATTTCAGTCTAAAACAAGCACCTTTTCACGGATATAAATGTTGACTTTGGAGCGCGATGCAGGGAATATCCCGGGTGTGTTGCTGTTATCGACGCAAACAGACAAACACATCGAAGGGCAAATGTGAGTCTCTGATTAAACATGAATATTTACTGACGTGGACACAAATTCAAACAGAGCTATCTGGCTGTTTTTTTTTTGTTTTTTGTTTTTTCCGGGGAAAGCTTCGATGAGGTGGTTCGAACATCTGGTCAGGAAGCCACCCGACCACCCGAGTGAAGTGAATTATATTTATATAGCGCTTTTCTCAAGTGACTCAAAGCGCTTTACATAGTGAAACCCAATATCTAAGTTACATTTAAACCAGTGTGGGTGGCACTGGGAGCAGGTGGGTAAAGTGTCTTGCCCAAGGACACAACGGCAGTAACTAGGATGGCACAAGCGGGAATCGAACCTGCAACCCTCAAGTTGCTGGCACGGCCACTCTACCAACCGAGCTATGCCGCCCAAAAAAAAAAAAGATTACTCCCTATATGTGTGTATGTATATATATATATATATATATATATATATCCATCCATCCATCCATCCATCCATTTTCTACCGCTTATTCCCTTTCGGGGTCGCGGGGGGCACTGGCGCCTATCTCAGCTACAATCGGGCGGAAGGCGGGGTACACCCTGGACAAGTCGCCACCTCATCGCAGGGCCAACACAGATAGACAGACAACATTCACACTCGCATTCACACACTAGGGCCAATTTAGTGTATATATATATATATATATATATATATGTCTGTGTGGGAAAAATCACGAGACTACTTCACTTCATCTCTACAGAACTGTTTCATGAGGGGTTCCCTCAATCATCAGGAGATCTCCTGATGATTGAGGGAACCCCTCAAATTATATTTGGAAACAGAGAACGTGGTGTTCTCCAGAACAAAGAGGCAATTAACCATTCTGATTGTTATAGGGGCAAAGTTCAAAAGCCAGCATCTGTGATGGTATGGGGGTGTATTAGTGCCCAAGGCATGGGTAACTTACACATCTGTGAAGGCACCATTAATGCTGAAAGGTACATACAGGTTTTGGAGCAACATATGTTGTCATCCAAGCAACGTTATCATGGACGCCCCTGCTTATTTCAGCAAGACTATAGTTACAACAGCGTGGCTTTGTAAAAAAAAGAGTGCGGGTACTTTCCTGGCCCGCCTGCAGTCCAGACTTGTCTCCCATCGAAAATGTGCGGCACATTATGAAGCGTAAAATACGACAGCGGAGACCCCGGACTGTTGAACGACTGAAGTGCTACATAAAACAAGAATGGGAAAGAATTCCACTTTCAAAGCTTCAACAATTAGTTTCCTCAGTTCCCAAACGTTTATTGAGTGTTGTTTACAGAAAATGTGATGTAACACAGTGGTGAACATGCCCTTTCCCAACTACTTTGGCACGTGTTGCAGCCATGAAATTCTTAGTTAATTATTATTTGCAAAAAAAAAAAACTTTATGAGTTTGAACATCAAATATGTTGTCTTTGTAGCATATTCAACTGAATATGGGTTGAAAATGATTTGCAAATCATTGTTTTCCATTTATATTTACATCTAACACAATTTTCCAACTCATAGGAAAACGGGGTTTGTATACACAAACATATATATAAGTACTGCTTGCATTGACACATGGGCAAAATAATATGAATTGCTATTGTTGGCATTAGCATTCTACAGTCAATTTTGGTACAATGTGACAAATTTTCCTCAGACAAAACTTGAAAATCATCAAAATAACCAGACAACGTTCCTACTGGATGTGCTACAGACTGTACACGTATGGTTTTGTTATGTCTCTGAAGTTCACCATTACCCATCTTTCACACCAATTCAGAGGAGTTCCATTTAGCTCATTTTGCTACTGTTGCAAATTCAATTACCCTTTTTATGTCATCATAAATGGCCTGGAACCCCCCCCAAAGCCCCCCAGTAATATAGCGAAAGAGTCTAGGAAGCTGATGCAAGGAAGTCGTTTCATTTCATTCAGTAAGAACCTGACAACAGTTTAATTATTGAACCACCTGGAAAGCAACGAGAAGCTTTTATATATGATATATTGTGGCTATTTTGTACAGAACACAATCAGCAAAAGTCCATATAGCCGGTAATTGGATTTACAGTAAGGGCAGGTGAAATAATGGATTTGGCCGTGTATGCAAAGCTAAAAAGAACTTTGGTGTGTGTTTGTCATTTTCTGTGATTACACTGAGAACTGCATGGTTGTCATTTTTTTTAAGTCGTTCATGATATATTAAATACCAATGAGACTTTCAAATTCATTTATGACTGGAGGATCACTTCATTGGATGATAAGCACAGTAATTGATACCAGTTTTTTTTTACAAATATCCATCCATAACATCCATCCATTTTCTTCCGCTTATCCGAGGTCAGGTCGCGGGGGCAGCAGCCTAAGCAGAAATGCCCCAGACTTCCCTCTCCCCAGCCATTTCGTCCAGCTCCTCCCTGGGGCATCCCAAGGCGTTCCCAGGCCAGCCAGTCATGGGTCTTACCCATGGTCTCCTACCGGTTGGATATGCCCTAAACAGAGACGTCCCCAACCGATGCACAGGCGTTGGGTCCACCCCCGGGTCCAGTGGCCACCGAACCTGTGACCCCCCCCTTCCTTCTCCCCGGCCACTGTGTCCAGCTCTTAACGGGGGATCCTGAGGCGTTCCCAGGCCAGCCGTGATACATTGTCTTCCCAACGTGTCCTGGGTCTTCCCCGTGGCTTCCTACCGGTCGGACGTGCCTTAAACACCTCCTTAGGGAGGCGTTTACGTGGCATCCTGACCACAAGCCCGATTCACCTCATCGGAGCTCATCGGATGACAGAGCTTCTCACCCTATCTCTAAGGGAGAGCCCCGCCACCCTGCGTAGGAAACTAATTTTGTCCGTTTGTACCCGTGATCTTGTCCTTTCGGTCATAACCCAAAGTTCATGACCATACAGGTGAGGATGGGAACGTAGATCGACCAATAAATTGAGAGCTTTGCCTTCCGGCTCAGCTCCTTCTTCACCACAACGGATCGATACAGCGTCCGCATTACTGAAGACGCCACATCTGTGGATCTCACAATCCACTCCTCCCTTACTGTTGAACAAGACTCTGAGGTACTTGAATTCCTCCACATGGGGCAAGATCTCCTCCCCAGCTCGGAAACGGAACTCCACCCTTTCCCGGGCGAGAACCAAAGACTCGGACTTGGAGGTGCTGATTCTCATTCCGGTCGCTTCACACTCGGCTGCGAACCAATCCAGTGAGAGCTGAAGATCCCGGCCAGGACCACATCATCTATAAAAAGCATAGACCTAATCCTGCAGCCAACAAACCGGATCGCCTCAACGCCTTGACTGCGCCTAGAAATTCTGTCCATAAAAGTTATGAGCAGAATCTGTGACAAAGGGCAGCCATGGCAGAGTCCAACGCTCACTGGAAACGGGTCCGACTTACTGCCGGCAATGCGGACCAAGCTCTGGCACTGATTATACAGGGAGCGGACCGCCATGAACAGACAGTCCGATACCCCTGAGCCCTCCCCACAGGACATGGTCGAATGCCTTCTCCAAGTCCTCAAAGCACATGTAGACTGGTTAGGCCAGGGGTGCCCATTACGTCGATCGCGAGCTACCAGTCGACCGCGGGGGGTGTGTCAGTCGATCTCCAGCCAGGCTTTTAAAAAAAATAGACCTAAAAATTAGTGATCATCAATCTTCACCAAGACGTCACTTAAATGACATTCACGGTACCGGAGGGTCTTGCGAGATGACGCTGGCTGCTGCAAGATCATTATTATGAAAATATGACGAAGAGGAAGGCGAGAAACACTTTTTATTTCAACAGACTCTCGCACCGTACCTTCCGTCAAAACTCTAAAGGCCGACTGCACATTTCCTATCTTCACAATAAAAGCCCTGCTTCATGCTGCCTGCGCTAACTAAATACAGAGTCTCGGAAAACTGGCGTGCACAAGCGATCCCTCAGAAAGCTGGCGTGCACATCACTTGTGCACGCCAGCTTTCCCAGACTCTTATTTAGTTAGCGCAGGCAGCATGAAGCAGGGCTTTTATTGTGAAGATAGGAAATGTGCAGTCGGCCTTTAGAGTTTTGACGGAAGGGACGGTGCGAAAGTCTGTTGAAATAAAAAGTGTTTCTCGCCTTCCTCTCTGTCATTTTTTCATAATAATGAACCGGCAGCAGCCAGCGTCATCTCACAAGACCCTCGGGTGCCGTGAATGTCAATCAAGCAAGCTACGGAATTTGCCGCCAATGTTTTTCTTGTAAAGTGTATGGAAGCTGGATGAATTAGATGCCAAAAACCAACCACTTTCATGTGGTATTGTACAGAAAGGACAACTTTTTTTTCTCCTCCATTTGAAAATGTGGGCGTTATCATCATTACTGTCTGATTCCAATCAATGCAAGTCATCAGAATCAGGTAATACACCAACTTATATTCTTGTCTTCGTGAAAGAAAGACATCTATATGTGTTACACATGCTTGTATTATCATTAAACACATTTAACTTGTTTACAAAAATGTCTCTTTCATAAATAAATAAATATAAATGACATATATAAACGAGGTAGATCCCCTCGAGTTGGTCAATTGAAAAGTAGCTTGCCTGCAGAAAAAGTGTGGGCACCCCTGGGTTAGGCAAACTACCACGCACCCTCAAGGACCCTGCTGAGTATAGAGCCGGTCTACCGTTCTAAAACCAGGACGAAAACCACATTAATTTATGACTGGATAATCATTTCATCGGATGATAAGGACAATAATTGATACTGCATCCAGTTTTTTCTTTAAATACTGCACCATATCTCACTTTATAAGCTTAAAACCCTACCGAGCAGGACAATACCAAAGGTTCCTATTAATGTTTTACGGGCCTCTGTCCTTTTGTAATGTGAAGACTGAATATGTAGATATAAAAAGTGACTTTCATGGACATTCCGGCTTAATATATTTAAGGAATCCATCAGGCCTTACGTAAATCCCCAAGTCTCCGCCGACCGAGGGACGAGGATTCAAATCTCCAAACGAGGTTATAAAAGGTTTATTTTTCTACGGCGGCGCGGTGTTTCAGAGAAGTAAAAATTCCCAAGCAGAGTTTATATTATAGCCTGTCTTGGAGCTTTCTCATTCAAGGGGGCCGTGATGTATTGTGATCTACTAATACTATAGCTATTGCTTCCTGGAGCATTCATTCATTTTTATAGTCGCCTGTCCATAGCCTATGCCTGCTTAGGAGGCTTTTTCTGTGACCCGCCGTAATTTATTAAACCAAACCTTAAGGACACAGGTATTTAATAGCCGCTACAAATCCAGCATAGCCCGGGGGTACAGTGTGGTTCTGCAAAAATAAGCCCCTGCTATTTAGTATGGGGGAAGTTTTAAGTGTCCGTAAACTTTTCTGACAGAATCATCCCTGTGCTCTGACTATAAAAGGTATTTGTATAATTGGAATTTGAAATCTACTTTACAATTTTCCATGACACATTTTAGCTGCGAGATCGCGACCTAGACCTGTCAGAAGAGGTCATGTATTCAATCAATGTTTATTTATATAGCCCCAAATCACAAATGTCTCAAAGGACTGCACAAATCATTACGACTACAACATCCTCGGAAGAACCCACAAAAGGGCAAGGAAAACTCACACCCAGTGGGCAGGGAGAATTCACATCCAGTGGGACGCCAGTGACAATGCTGACTATGAGAAACCTTGGAGAGGACCTCAGATGTGGGCTACCCCCCCCCCTCTAGGGGACCGAAAGCAATGGATGTCGAGCGGGTCTAAAATGATACTGTGAAAGTTCAATCCATAGTGGCTCCAACACAGCCGCGAGAGTTCAGTTCAAGCGGATCCAAGACACCAGCGAGAGTCCCGTCCACAGGAAACCATCTCAAGCGGATCAGCAGCGTAGAGATGTCCCCAACCAATACAGGCAAGCGGTCCATCCTGGGTCCCGACGAGCGGTCCATCCTGGGTCTCGACTCTGGACAGTCAGTACTTCATCCATGGTCATCGGACCGGACCCCCTCCACAAGGGAGGGGTGGACATAGGAGAAAGAAAAGAAGCGGCAGATCAACTGGTGTAAAAAGGAGGTCTATTTAAAGGCTAGAGTATACAGATGAGTTTTAAGGTGAGACTTAAATGCTTCTACTGAGGTGGCATCTCGAACTGTTACCGGGAGGGCATTCCAGAGTACTGGAGCCTGAACGGAAAACGCTCTATAGCCCGCAGACTTTTTTTGGGCTCTAGGAATCACTAATAAGCCGGAGTCTTTTGAACGCAGATTTCTTGCCGGGACATATGGTACAATACAATCGGCAAGATAGGATGGAGCTAGACCGTGTAGTATTTTATACGTAAGTAGTAAAACCTTAAAGTCACATCTTAAGTGCACAGGAAGCCAGTGCAGGTGAGCCAGTACAGGCGTAATGTGATCAAACTTTCTTGTTCTTGTCAAAAGTCTAGCAGTCGCATTTTGTACCAACTGTAATCTTTTAATGCTATAAGTATTGTTTTTTTCTTCTGTTGTTTTCCTGTTCTTGAGTTGAGTTTGAGTTTATTTTTCGAACATGCATGCATTCAACATGATGCATCACGATTTCCAGTTTTTCTACAAACCCCGTTTCCATATGAGTTGGGAAATTGGGTTAGATTCAAAAGCCAGCATCTGTGATGGTATGGGGGTGCATTAGTGGCCAAGGCATGGGTAACTTGGACTCATTCAAGTACCTCGGGGTTTGGGTGGACAATAAGCTGGACTGGACTGTTAACACGGACCACCAGTACAAGACAGAGCAGGCTGTACTTCCTCAGGAGACTGCATTCCTTCAACATTTGTAGAAAACTCCTGTGGATGTACTACCAGTCTGTGGTTGCCAGTGTTCTGTTCTACATGCTAGTGTGCTGGGGGGGCAGTACATCTAAGAAGGACAGCTCCAGACTTGAGAAACTGATCAGGTGGGCCGGTTCTACAATGGGAATGAAACTGGACTCACTGGCGACGGTGGCAGAGAAGAGGACTGTGGACAAACTAGTGAGCATCCTGGATGATGCCAGTCACCCTCTGCATAGTGTTATCAGTAGCCAGAGGAGCCTGTTCAGTTCTAGACTGCTTCATCCCAAGTGCAGGACTAATAGACTCAAAAACTCCTTTGTCCCACACGCCATTAGACTGTACAACTCCTCTCTGGGACGGGGGACGGGGGTATTAGGATGAGAGGGGATGCAAAACATTAACAGTGCAATACGTTTTCAGAACATGGTCACTACTGCCTACTTTGGTTTGTTATATTCTTATTTTACTTTTATATTTTTATTCCCATTGTTGCTTTTTATTTTTTATTCTTATAATAATATTTTTCTATTTTGTTTCCAGTTGAACCCACATTATTTACTTTTTTTAAATTGATCTCAACTCTGTACACTGCAGCTGGAATTAAACTTTTCCTGGAGGAACTCTCCTGAAGGAATCAATAAAGTACTATCCATCTATCTATCTATCTATCTATCTATCTATCTATCTATCTATCTATCTATCTATCTATCTATCTATCTATCTATCTATCTATCTATCTATCTATGTATCTATCTATCTATCTATCTAACTTACACATTTGTGAAAGCACCATTAATGCTGAAAGCTACATACAGGTTTTGGAACAACATATGCTGCCATTTAAGAACCGTCTTTGTCATGGACGCCCCTGCTTATTTCAGCAAGACAATGCCAAGGCCCCTTTAGCATGTGTTACAACAGCGTGGCTTCGTAAAAAAAGAGTGCTGGTACTTTCCTGGCCCGCCTGCAGTCCAGACCTGTCTCCCATCGAAAATCTGTGGCGCATTATGAAGCGTAAAATACGACAACGGAGACCCTGGACTGTTGAACGACTGAAGTTCTACAAAAAACAAGAATGGGAAAGAAATCCACTTTCAGAGCTTCAACAATTAGTTTCCTCAGTGTCCCCTAAACATTTATTGAGTGTTGTTAAAAGAAAGTGGTGAACATGCCCTTTCCCAACTACTTTGGCATGTGTTGCTGGCACCAAATTCTAAATCTAATGATTATTTGCAAAACAATGTTTATCAGTTTGAACATCAAACATGTTGTCTTTGTATCATATTCAACTGAATATGGGTTGAAAATGATTTGCAAATCATTGTATTCCGTTTATATTTACATCTAACACAATTTCCCGACTCATATGGAAATGGGGTTTGTTTTCAACAAGTTCAAAAAGGAGTAGGAAGAAGCAGTGTCATGTCTTTGTGATCACGTTTTATTTGGTTCTGTTCTGTTGGTTTTTTTGGACTCTTAGGAGCTGTTTACGCTCCCTTGTTTTTTCACCGTGACGACCATTAGTTTCACCTGTTACGTGTTCACGACTCACGCACCTGATTAATTCGGACTCACGCACCTGTCCATAATCACATCATTATTATTTAAGCCATAGTTGCCAGGTAGTCGGCTGCAAAGTAGTGATGGGTTCATGAAGCGTTTCGACACATTGCAAAACTGTATTGATCCTGTGTCACTAAATACTGACATCTGCTGGACATTAAAATTCCCTACAGGCAACCTATGGACCGACTCAACTGACACTGATTTTATGACCTAGTCTATATAATAATATCAACCAAGTCATTGTATTTCATTTAGGATTATTTTATATCTTCATTTAAATAAAAATATATGTTTATCTTTTTTAGATACAGTCAATAAATAATGTGAACATGTATCATAACATGGAAATCTAAGGGAAGATGTTGTGAATGAGGATGCTTGTGGAGTGTGAATGTTTTTTTGTTTTTTTTTTACACATTTTTATTTTAAAACAACCTGTTAATTTCTAGTCAAATTCTCTTTTCAGTTACTGTTACACGGCGGAAATCTTTCTTTTTGCCTGAGGGTGCTCCATGATCTCCGACAACGATAAATGAAAAAATTTTGGCGCGCGGGCGTCAATTCGACACAGTTCGCGTATCGGTCACGTGACCGAAACAGCGGAAACATGGGTGTTGCCGGACCCATCACTAGTGCGAAGCGACTGGACTGGACAAGGCGTGAAGGTAAAGGCATGATTTAATTTTACTCAAAAAGGAACAAACAAAAGGCGCGCACTAGGCGGAGAGCAAACTTGGCTAAGAAAACAAAAACTAGCACAAAGGCAGAAGTATGGACATAAACAACGAAAACACTTACTATAACATGAAAAAAGACGAACATTGAACAATGTCAGGGGTATCAGGAGTGTATCAGGAGTGTATCAGGAGTGTATCAGGGGTGAATCAAAGGTGACGTTGCCAGCCGACTACCTGGCAACTATGGCTTAAATAATAGTGATGTGATTATTGACGGGTGCGTGAGTCGTGAACACATAACAGGTGGAACTAATGGTCGTTATGGCGAAAAAACAAGGGAGCGTAAACGGCTACTAAGAGTCCAAAAAACCAACAGAACAGAACCAATTTGTTCACAATATACTCCCTAGCTGAGATAGGCACCAGCGCCCCCGCGACCCCAAAAGGGAATAAGCGGTAGAAAATGAATGAATGAATACTCCCTTGCTAATAACAATAAAATAAATAAATACATAATAATTGGTGAAGTAAGCTTTATTTCATATAGTGGGATGAGTAAGATTATGTAGAAAATTAATGTTTATCATTGTTGTTCTTTGCACTTTGTTAACACTTTGAGTTTGAAGAGTCTCTTGAAGTGGATCATATTAGTACATTGTCTGATTTTTTTGCTTAGTCCAATCCATAATTTAATTCCACATACGGATATACTGAAGGTCTTAAGGGTTGTATGTGCGTACAAATGTTTTAAATTAAATTTTTCTCTAGGGTTATATTTCTCCTCTTTTGTTAAGAAGAATTGTAGTTACCCAAGAATATTTTTGGGTAGCAGGTTATAGTTTGCTCTGTTTATAATTTTAGCTGTTTGAAAATTCACTACGTGGTGGAATTTCAGTATTTTTCGATTCAATAAATAAAGGGTTTGTATGTTCTATAAATCCAATTTTATATATTATTCTAACTGGTCTTTTTGGTAACTTTTGTACTTATTTCACTATATTTCTGCACAATAACTCAGATATGGTAACACTAGCGACCAGTAGAGAATATGAAGTGATTTTTGGTCTAGAACATGGGTGTCAAATTTGGCCCGCCGTGTAATTTAATTTGGCCCTTGAGGCAATATCAAATTAGCATTAGAGCTGGCCCGCCGCTGTAACACCGCATTTACCGCTAATACTCTTACTTGCCAACCCTCCCGAAGTTCAGTACCCCTCCCGAATTTTCATCCCGGACAACCATATTTAGGGTGGGCTTTAAAGGCACTGCCTTTGGCGTTCTCTACAACATGTCTCCACGTCCGCTTTTCCTCCATACAAACAGCGTGCCGGCCCAGTCACATAATATATGCGGCTTATACACACACACAAGTGAATGCAATGCATACTTGGTCAACAGCCATACAGGTCACACTGAGGGTGGCTGTATAAAAAACTTTAACACTGTTACAAATATGTGCCACACTGTGAACCCACACCAAACAAGAATGACACATTTCGGGAGAACATCCGCACCGTAACACAACATGAACACAACAGAACAAATACCCAGAACGCCTCGCAGCACTGACTCTTCCGGGACGCTACAATATACACCCCCCGCTATCACCAAAGCCGTCCACCTCAACTCCACCGCCGAAAAGAGGCATCCAATTTTTATTTAAATTTTATTTGATATGTCATTGATATATTTTTAATTATTATTATTATTTGAAACTGGATTTTGCATGTCACTATAAAGTTATATAAGCCTTGCTTGTTCAATATTCAATGCAAACCTTGTTTGGGTCCCTATTAAAAGGTTCATTTGTTCAACCTCGGCCCGCGGCTTTGTTCAGTTTTAAATTTTGGCCCACTCTGTATTTGAGTTTGACACCCCTGGTCTAGAACATAGTTTGCTTTATTCATCACGTTTTTTGCTCCTTTATGTTGCTTATTTTTTTACATGAGATTTCCAGTTCAATTCATCATGAATCATTATACCTACAAGTGTGGTTTTCATTTACTTTTTCAATTTTTGAGGTTTATTTCTGTTTCTGTTAGGCATCATGAGGCGTTTGTGGTTGAAAGATGCGTAGGGTAATAAGATGCAAGCAGGAAGGAAACTTTAAATCCACTAACAAGGTAAAAATACAAAACTCAAAAGATGCTCTTTGCCCAAAACGTGGTCCTTAACATAGCATATAATGGGGGTCCGCAGTCCGCGGCTCTTGAGCCATTTAGTGCCGCCCTAGTGGCTCCCCAAAGCTTTTTCAAAAATGTACGAAAAAAGAAAAAGATGGGGGGTAAAACATATGTTTTGTTTTAATGTGATTTCTATAGAAGGACAAACAAGGACCGTTACCTTTTTAGAAGTGATGTGGTACCGAATATGATTCATTAGTATCGCGGTACTATACCAATACCGATATACCGTACAACCCTACAACAAACAGAAACCGTTGCATTCAACCGCCGCCCCCTAGCAACCAGAGGTACACAATGGAAGGAGCGTAGAAACAGAAATACACCTCAAGCACCGAAACACCACAAACAAAGAAAAAAACAGGACATGTCCTGGTGTGACAAGTCAGGACATTTCTAACACATTAAAATCCCAAAAAGGACGCATTAAAATCACAATTCATCTCGTTTTCAATAAAAGAAGTTAAATATTACGGAAAAACTTGTTTAAGGTAGGATAGGATAGGTCTTTATTGCCATTGCACAAGTACAACGAAACTTTGTTTTCAGCACAAACCTGTTCAAGATTAGACAAACAAAGAGTGTACAGGGTTACAGAACAGGAACGCTGATGGGTCGCCATAAAGCGCCCCGTAAAAGATGGGAAAAAGGTAAACGCTGGGGAAGGATGAGTAAAAAAATAAGCTCTAGACTGGGCTCCTAAGGGGGCCCAGTCTGGAGTGGGAAAAAACCTCCACAGCGGAGCACATATACATATTACAACATACATCTTGCGATATCTAGCAACAGAGGGAAGGTAGTTGAAGGTCATGATGGTAGGCCGCAGCTCTCAGGCGCTGACCATACATTCATCATCCCTACGGGATTTGCGTCGAGGGCGTTGGGTTGGGGGGGAGACAGGGTGTATGTGTGGCGTATATTTTTTTGTGGATGTGTGTGTGTGTGTAAGCCCGTAGTGTGTCTCTGTTCCGCGGCCTTGATGTATTATGCACTCGCTAGTCCAAAGTCAACAACAACAGGAGTGTGTCCATGAGAGACAAGAAGGGAGTTTGTTGTGTCTTCGCTGCACTGTCCTTCAGGAGAGTCTCGAAGCCAGGGAAACAATCCAAGTTAGAATGATTTGTATGCGAGTGAAAATCAAATTTGCTGTTCACTCTAAATTGTCTATGACTGGTCCTCAAAAACTGCGGGGTAGACAGTCCGATGTGGTCCACAGTTCTTCCCGCATCCTCCAATCATTTGTGGCAGCTTTGGGGTACTTTGAAGACTGCCAGCAACTTCCAATTTGTGGACAAACCAGAGCAACGCTTACTCCAATCAGCAGATGTCCTGTTGTCATAATTCCGAATAGGTGGATATCTCCACATCCTCGACAAAAAAGGGTCACCAGGCACGCGGCCCTCCTTCTTCTCCCAAGAGTCCGTCGTGTGTCCAGCAACAACCGCTTCGTCACGACAGCAGGTTCCCCCAAACCCAAGATCTTGTCAATTTTGTTGAGGCCTGTTAAATAGTTCCAATGTTTAGATTTGGAGATCAGTGCAAAAAGAGGCAACAAGAAAGTTAAAACAAGACAAAACAAAGAAACAAGCAGGAGAGATAAGGGAGAGGAAAAGGGGATCGTCCACCCTTGATGAGTGCCAGAAATCACAGTAACTAATAGGGGTGTCCTGATATTAGCAAAAAAACAACAACAACTAAACACATCAGATTATGTCAACTTGCATCTAAAATCTCTGATATAAGCTTTCTTGTCATGATCCGTTGCCGTTGTTTGATTCACTTGTTGGCTTAGTTCTGTTTCAGCACCCCTATTTTCTGTTACGCCGTGGTCGCATGGTGATGCCTGGATTGATCTCCCAAGAATGCAGCAGGAACTCCGGATTTATTCTCAAAAATCATACCAAATTACAGGAAACAAAGAAAGAAAGGTAGTATGGGGAATCAAAAGCATTGAAACAGGAAATCATCCAACGTAACAGTTGCAGGAAGGAAAACAAGGTAATCTTTTTTTTTTAATTTCCATAAATTCTGCAGGATACAAACAAAAGAGCACCAACGTGCCGATAGCACGGAAAGCTAACTGAATAGCAAACAAGAAATGCTTGGCATATAAATCCAAAGGTAAATCACAGAAGCAAATAAGAAAGCGGAAAACAGGAATAAGTAGCTCTCTGATTAGTGCCCGGCAGCAGGTGAGCGGGCAGAACACTA